>NC_052503.1:30843547-30904335 GCF_016617805.1 Bactrocera tryoni | reverse complement strand
TAAAATATAAAATCATAAAAAGTGTTTTCCTTATCAGACGACAAAACTAATTGAACAACCTGGTATATGCGTATTTGCCATATATGTATTTTCTATTGGCTGACAACAGCTGGAAGATTCACCATAACACTCCCAGTTGCCTTTTCATTGCTGAAATGGTGAGAGTAAATTGAGAGAGAGAATTGCAGTTTTGAAAGTTGAATGTTTCTAAAATCCCACACTGAAAATTGAAACAAGCAGCGGCTTCAATCCGAAGGAGTCTGAGTTGTGTTAACCTTTACCGCCTCCCTATCAACCCTGTGGTATAAATCGAGTTGAAATGACGACCTAAATAATGCTCATCCTTCCTCCATCTGCTACAATTTCCAACCTTTCCAAGTTATGGAATTTAATAATTGAAATATCTGAAATACTTCCTCACACCTTTTTCTCAACTTGTACCTTACCAAACACGATCCAAAGGTACAAATAGAGTATTGCAATTTATCACAAGCCTCACAGCGGCAGTGTATATGTGCGCGTCGGTAAGAAGGTTTAAAGTGCATTTTTCTCTTTCAATATTATAATGAAAGTACTAAATAGTAAATAAAGAAGCTAAAATAGGACAACTAGAAGCGCGGTACAGAAAAAACTGAAATCGCCAGCTAAACAATGAAATGTGCCCATATAAATGCGATTCCAACACAACATTGGAATGCTGTGACATCTCTCCAGGAAAGTATGTTACACTCGCTAATGAGGCTCCAAGCATGCCGTATATAGCGCGCAGTACCAATACCAATACGTACGCGCACGCGTCAGCCTTAAGCGCGGTAACGTAGCAAAACCGCAGCTGGTCAAAACAATTCATTTAGTTTCATTAACTTGTCACAGCAGCAGACGGGTACTAAAAAAAAACACATAACTGCAACAACAACACTAAGTGGCTAAATAGGCACGTAAAGACAGTGAATAAGCGCGCGCACACACACATGCATGTGTAAAAGGCTGCAGGAAAGAAACGACCACAGCAAATTCCACAAGCTAAACTAGCGAACCATTAGCGACAGCGGCGGCGCGCCAACTGTAAATAGCCGATAAATGTTATTAGCGCTACTGTTGCTGGCCATTATCGTTACTCTGCTATCTCTGCAGCGCGCGGGCATTAGAAGTGCGGCACGTGCGACTCAAATACGCGACTGCAGTTAAAATTACTAAATTGACGATTGTAGCGCTGGCGTGCAAAGATATAACGCGCTACTGCTAAAGATACGCGGTTAAAGCGGGCGACAAGGCTCAGCGCGTTTGAGACTCAGCGCGTTTGAGAGGCGCGATGGAGCGCTGATGAAAAAATAATTTTTCGAAATATTTAGAGCAATTACTGACAGCGCTAAGGCGACGAGGGAGTAAAAAATCTCAACGTGCACAGAAAAGCGCTAAATAATTATGCAAAAATTACACGTAATCAGGCTGCGCGGCGACAAACGCGTCACAGACAACAAAGCGACATTGAGTGCAGCGACCACCAGCGTTGTTGCTCCCGCGCGCCAGCGCTGGAAATGAGGGCAGCGCGCAGTGTGCAATGTGGCACAAAAGGTAAACAGACACAGCAAGTGAAGCGATTGTTGGCGGACAGTACCAACAGATGACGCGACATGTGGGCCGCGCGCCAGGTAACACCAAGGCGCGCTGGAGGTGGCCGCCAATGAGCGCAAAATTGCAAACCAAATAAGCGCGTAGCTTTTTACTTGCAGCACGCTGACAAATATTGCTAAATATGTTTATTTAAAGGTTTGTAATGCATGCATGCATACATTAACACATACACATGTGCGCTATTTACTTAGAATTATATAAATACTGGCGAATATACATACATATGTATGAGCGCGCGCACAACTGTGATGGCGGCGATGTGAACATGACAGCGCAACAACCGCTAGCGCAATCGCCACCACTGCGCGAATAACAACTAAAGCGGCAGCAACAAAAACAATCGTCAAAGCATGTTGTTGCATCACCGAACATAACATAAATGAGCAGCAGCGCGAAAAAAAGTTAATACACTGGTGACAAGAAAAAAGTTGTTACAGCAATCACAACAAAAGCAAATAAACAACAACAACAATAAGAGTAAAACAACAACAAAAAGCTGTAAAACAACGGCGACAACAAAAAGCGGTGTGGCTGCACCATCTGCAAGCGCAACAGTAGCGGCAATCACCATCGCCAATGGCTAAACAAAGGCAATGTGTGTGGTCTCATTAGTTATCACGAGGGAATTAGCTCTAAGCCACACACATAGCGGCATGCCACCAACACCAGCGCACGCAAACGCACACATACACGCACGCTTACGTGAATAGCTGTAAGGCAGCTCACACATTTGTATTTGCGTGTGAGCTTCAGCGCTGCCTCATCAACGCCAACACGCATCTGAACGCGCTTACCCACAAAGAGACAGATGGACTTATGTATGCTTATACTAGGACCTTTTTATATAATGTGTGGTGTCACTAGGAACCGTTTAAAAAGCGATTTTAGCGAGCATAATTACTGCAAACTTCAGAATTTTTAAAACCATTTCATTAAATGAGATGTTAAGCTATATAAAATTGCTTTAATACAATATTTAAATACACTAGGTTTCATCCAGGTATCACTATATTCACAGGGTACAGCTACAAAGTTTGTAACACCATTGAGGAATTATCATAATGGCGAAGGCCTTATCCCATCGTTCTTAAAAGCACGTATATTAAAACAATGTGTTGATCAACTCTCCAAATAGTACATGATTTTTTCAGGTGATTCCACCTTCCTCGGATTCGTGGCCGTCCTAAACCCTCTGCCGTGGTCGCCTCTTACGACAGGCAAATTCTACTCCTTGCCTGCTACGGGAGCTAAGCGTGCCTGGCTGAGTTACTCAGTTCTTGAGATATCGAATTGAAATTCTGTATACGTCCCCTTTTCTTCCAGAAGCTGCTTATGAGTTGGGACAGCTGACATCGAACTTATATTTCGTAAAGCTGCGATACAAACTAATCTGTAAAAATTAAGACCTTATATGAAAAACTTTGTTTTGCATAGATTGATTGAGAAAATGTGGATCACGCGAGGTTCACCAAAACATCGATTCTCTAGTCACCTACACTTCATCAAAGGTTAACTAAAAGTGGCAAACATTTCATTCACAAATATTTACATAACTTATTCAGCCAATATTCACAAACTAGAGGACTTAGAGCTTCGCAATCAAGCTCTCAGACTATCGGCAACTCTTTGTTAGCAAAATTTCGGTTAGATGAGTTACTTTTAACAGAATTATTAAGAAGCTCTTCATTCAACCAAGAATATCGTCAAGATCATTTTATTTTGGGCTGGTCCTTTTAAACTGTGCGAGAAACCCGAATCTACAATTTTTTTTATATTCGTTGGAAGTTTGATCTCTATACACCAATTAATTTGTGTTTGGCAGCTGAACTGAAAAGACTAAAATTCGCTGAAGGTCTTATGAGCCGAGGCTTTAATGAATGCATGGAAAATTGTATTGAGGGCTGGCTCATAATCAGCATATTTAAAGGCAATAACAATGATTTATACTAAAATTTAATGTTTGTAGTTCGGGTTAAATTTTATCAGTTGATATACAGATTCATCATCATCGCTGAATAAGCATAATTTTGTTGTATCGGCAGCTCTTTGATAGTTAATAGTTCTTAGATCAATAACATTATTTAGACTAAAATAGCACACTATTATTTTTCCGTTCGAAAGTTTTATAGAAAAACAACTATTTTTTGACTACAGCGCAATGAAAGTTTCACCCACTTACAAAATATCCATTGAATAAAGTTAGATGTAATTTCATGTGAGAAGAAGTAGTATATCGTGCATCATCAACATCTTTTTTTACCTTTTCTTAATCAGTTCTCTTGTCAAAAGTAATTTAATAGTCAGACAATTTTCCAGAATATCCTCTATCACCTTTTTCATATCTATAATCTCATATCCCATTCACTCCAGATTCAACAACAACAAATTTAAAGACTTGAAATCAAGCTTTCCGGCGCCACTGTGATCAAATTGAAAGGTGAAATTTGTCCATTTCATTTCTTTCAAAGTAACTCTCTCCCGCTGCCATACACTTAGACCAATGAATTTTCCAGTCATCATAGCACTTGGAAAAATCAACCGTCGTGATGGTCAACACGCCTTCTTCGATTTAGTTTTTATATCCTCAATTGAGACATAGCAAAAATCGAAGAATTCTCTTTTAGAGCCTCACAAAACGACGCATATCTCAAATACTAATGAATATTTCGACGCGAAGTTTAGCATAAATGTCAGTAACAGTACTACTAGAATACAAAAGTTTACCGATTCGAAATACGAACTTTCTTCGCTCCGGCGTTAAGGTATTAAAAGCTATAATCTCCCATCCTTGGTTAAAACTGAGATGTTAAACTTTCAAGATATCTAGGCATCAGTTTTTAACAATTTTATCCAACATCGTTCCCAATAGCTAAGACTGTTTCACCATACTAATACTATAGCTATCTTCGAATTAACAAATTTCGGAGAGCGACGAATAGAACAAATAATAGGTTTAGCTCGGCGACTACCTTCTCTTTGTTGCAAAGCTACTACTCAGCGAGCAAGTTTTTGAGAATAGAGAATGAGAAAAAGTCACTGGAGATCCGAGAGAGGGACAGAGTGAATGTAATTTGTAGCCCAATGTAAATAATACAATTTTACCATCTTTAACATTGATTTACTGTTCAAAACATTATCTTGCTGTTGTAGTATTTTCTTCTAAATTAGTTGGAGTCACTTTTTGACCAACGTTTTCATGCAGTTTCATGAAACTGCGGAAAAGTCCAATTCAGGATGGTTCATAAATATTATTCCGTGTGCATTCCGTAAGCTCCATTCGGATAACTGTCGATTCGACTCTGGAGTGAAAAGTCAGTTTCCGACACCATTGCCAAATACTCCAAAAACCAGTGCAGGAATACCTCAACTCCTTATCACAGGCGTTGAGTTACAGTATGGTTAGTTAGTTGTTTAGTTGAGCTGCTGGGTCACAGCGGAATTGTCGGAAACTGATGAGCTTCCTAAGTTAGGTACTTCAGTGTCACTATTGGACACAGCACAATCGGGATTAATATGTTAATATTAAAAGCTTTAAAATGATTTAAATGAATGATAAAGAGTTTGGAAGGTAATCTGATAGAACCATACCATCAATTCCTTCTCCAATGGCGCACAGTTCTCAGATCAAGGCTAAGATTCCTCAAATCTCACACATTTAAATATCCAGATGAAACAGCGGAAACAGAAATAAAGAACTTGGCAAATGTATGATATGTACAAAACGCTCTGTCGAAAGTTACTATTCAAATACAGTAGTTTGTATACAGCTTCACAAGGAACTATTTTTAGCTAACTAGGTGTGATCCACCGCCATCTTGTGTGGTCAGCCGCATATTCAGAACTAACCGAAAACTTTTCTTTAACGAATTTTTCAAAACACTAACACTACAGTATTTTCAAGTTTTGAAAATTATTTCAAGAGATTTAACAGATTTTAAGGATATTTTTCATACATCAAATATTATAATCGCATACTACTTTTCCTACAGACACAACCAGCTAAACAACTTTGTGCCAATTCCACAATAAGCAATTGAGATTTACAACAAAAAAGTCATGAGAACAACAAATAAAAGAAGTTTGAAGTAAGCCCATCTGTAAGGGTCCACAGAGACACCATCAAATGATGATGGTCTTAACACATCCGAAGAGACCACGCTGAAGTAGCGGCTACACCAATTGTGGTCAGCTGTCTGCCCAACCGACTCCAGACAACACCGCCGCTAAGCGGAAATAGCACAAAAATGGTGGCACTGTTTGGGCCGCTGCAGCAGCAGCGGCAGCAACGGTGGCCGACACCTGTGGGAGCTGGCCGATGTCAACGCTAAATATTGTGATCAGCGACAATGCGAAGGCAGCGCGCCGCCGTCAATTCGAAAACGCGCCGCAAAAGTGAGTTGATGACAGTCAACACACCGGGTAGTGGCAGCAGTGGCTCTAGTTATATTAGCGGACATAGCTGCTGTTGGACGTAGAGGTAGCAATAAAAAAAAACCAATAAAAGCAACAACACATGCATATATTAACGCCAGCGTTGCTGATCTTGTTATAGTCAGCGTTAGTTGCGCGGCCGCACTTCCATCGGTGCCTACATATGTAAGTAAGCGCATTAATTGTCTTGTTGTTGTTGCGTCGCGCGTTGTTTACAATGTTGTAACCATAAATCGTGTGAAATATCACATTTCGCCGCTTGTTTCAGCACTTTGCGTAGCTGCCCCACACAAGCGGAAGCGAGGCGATGCGCGACGGCTGCGCAAGTAATTTATTTGCGTTGTAATCTGTAGCGACGCGCGTGCGCACAACCGCAAAATCGCAAAAACACTGCGCAAATGCTCATGTTTCCATCAGCGCACAAGCGCGCAGGAATCAGCGCAACTTCGGCGCGTCAATGCGCTAGTGTTGGTGTTTGTGTAATTTGCATTTTGACATTGATGTGTGATAAAGCATTGGCTGCCGCCAACAGGCGAACCGAGCGCGTTAGAAAAATGTACTGCAAAAATTAAATTTTTCCTGCATTATAGACTATATATATACTTTTATATAATATAGCGCGTTCGTAGCAGCGCGCACCCACTTCATACCACGCAGCAAACATTGAGCGTTGCAACGAAAATGTCGCCTTCTACTTATTGTCACACAAACGCCAAGCAACGCGGCTTCAATGAAACTCCATTTGATCCTCACCGCGCGCCTTCTCATACGCTCTTCTTCTAAGCAGTCGTAATGCTCGGCGACTCATGGCGATCATGTTGCGCGCCCACAAAACCATGTTGCACGTCAACGGCATACAAGTCGCAACTTCAAATGCTGGCGGCATCGTGTGACTGCATGTGTGTGTATATACGGACGCCCGCGACCACAAGTGTCGCATCGCCTTGTTTTATGCCAGCGCCGCATGCGCCATAAAGTAGATGCCCACTAGTGGCGGTGATAGCTCGTCTCAAGGTCGGCGCGCCAATATTCAACCAGCGACGCGACCACCAACGCATCGCCATGCCATTTACCGTAGCTCGGCGCGCTGCTTTATGTCACATGCAGCAATTGATTTTTAAGTTTAAGAAAAGGAAAGCAAAACATGCGCGCTGACAATTTACATGTGGCAGCAGCAACATGTTGCTGTCGTGACACGCGTGCTGTTATGTGCGGGCAGTGCGGCCTTCATTGCCGGTATTTTCTCCGTTCTCCATTGGGTAGGTATTACCAATAAGACGGCTTCTATTGTTGTTGTTGTTGAGATTGTATTCATGTTGACGTGTTTGCAACTGCAACAACGCAAAAACAAATTGCTACATGCTGTTCTGTGGTTGTCATTCGACCCACAAACTGCCAGCCGACAAACATACGGGTGCACTTCGTGAGTGACGATTGGAGGGAGCTTCAATGGCGGTCTATTCTTTGTTGCTTGAGGTATTATTACAGATATTTAAAAGTAGGTAGAAGATGAGTATTAATTTTTTCAAACTTGACCCCTTTGAACGTATTAGACATTGGCAATATTACATCTACGAACGTTCAAGTAAAAGGAATCAGTCTGTAGATAGTAAAATCCATCTGCCGGGTGTTTGTCTAAGCCGAGAATATGTCACTTATGGTCAAGGGAAACTGTACTTACTAACTCCGGGGTACGTCAGGATCAAATTAGGCCCAAGTAAAACATAGCTATTGGGCTATATAGGGCATGTGCCTAAACGTTCCAGAATTCCCGAATCCCGAATTTGAACCGAACCAAACTCAGACAGTCTTTTCTTCGCCCTCGTAGCTGTAAGTGTGATGAGAAGCAGATGGAGGAGGCGAGCAGTGCGCTCGAGGTTTGTTAAGGAATGCCCTAGCTCACTATCAACGGCATCACTACTTCTGTTTACTTCTGGATAAAACTAGTTTTGACACTGGCCATAGCGGATTCACAGTCAACTGTAAAGCTAATAAGTTGGCATTTCAGTCCTCTCTTTAGAGTCGGAGTCAACAAAGAAGTGCTGAGTTGTTTCCACCTTGTCTTCTTCCTTACAGCTTAGTGAGCTCCTGACAGTAAGCCCCTACTCCAATCCTCCCCCAAACTTTGACCCATACGTAAAGAACCTCACTGCCCCTCAACTTCGACAGCTTCATCCCGCCCACAACTCCCTCGTCGGTATATGGCAGAGAAAGAGCCTCCAGAGTGCAGTTTGGTAACTCCATGAAACAAGTGATCCGATATTAGGTCAAAGTGTGTGAGGATATCCGAGTGTTTAGATACGTATTCTCTTAAGAACCCAGATTCTCTGAGTCCGATAGCAGCTTTTGCAGCCTTATGATATCTGCAAGCACTATGTGCAAGATGGACGCTAAGTACCATGGTTGGTGTAGCCCTTAGTGCACCACACATACTGATGAGCGCCGCTCGTTGAACGCTCTCGAGCTTCTTAACAAGGGTGGTCTTTTCTAGAGCCCTCCACCACATAAGGACTCCATAGAACGTAATGGGCTTGACTATGGTCTCGTAGACCCAGAGGATCGCTTTCGGTGACAGACACCCCCTTTTGTCTCTACAGCAGTGTAAGGCAATCGATGCCTTTTTTGCTCTCTCTTTGATATTCGGCTTTCATGTAATCTTCCTACATATGCAGGATAAACCCTAGATATATTACAATATCCGCCGGTTCTAGTAATTAAAACCAGCTTGGTTTTACTTGCGTTGATGGCGAGACCCTTCTGACTGCCCAATTCGTTCCGACGTGTGTGTCAACTCGTACACGGTACTCAGGAGCTTTCCTTTAACCATAAGTGATACATCGTCTGTATAGACAATCACCCGGCAGCCACGATCCTCATTAAGCAGGTCATTAATGACCAGAATCCTAAGAAGAGGAGAGAGAACTCCACCCCAAGACCGTCCAGAGCAGTAACGACTGCTTCCGGCAGGACGTTATTGAAAGCTCCTTCATTATCAGGGAAGATCCCAACAGCGAATATCTTAACCCCAATGGCTTCCTGAAGCCATGACATGATAACATGAATATCCACTGACTTGCCTTTACAATAAGCACGATGCGCTCCTGAAAGATAGAATGCGACTATACCAATCCATCAGTTTCTCCAAAGTTTTTAGTAATAAAGAGGAGATGATTATGGGCCTAAAGTTTTTGGACGTAACGTGGAAGCCACCGCCAGTCTTCGGAATGAACATAACTCTGACTCATCTCCATGCCGTTTGCAATGTAAACAGTTTTTGCCCACCTAAAAGTCCAACTTTTTACCTCAAGTTTACCTATCAATCAATTAATTCAATTTGAAAAGGTCGCGCAGATGAAAGTAGAACTTTTCAGCACCTGCTTGAAAGTAACGGCAAACTTTTTACGAGACATCACACTTCGTACGTGTGTATATAAGCAATCAATATTCTATGCTTAACAGTACTTCACTGCTATTCGAAAGCACTTCATTCGCACTCACTCAACGGGAAAATAGCAAATTGAACGCACACTTTGCTAACAATTGACTGAAGTTTGAAATCACTAGCGGGAATATGTTGAATGTTTGCACCTACATACATAAGTAGATCTGTTTTTGTGTATGTGCCTTGATGTATGTATATTACTGGAGTTCTGTATGTGCTATTAAAATGCCGCTAAAGCATATTAAGTATTTGTAAGTATATGTATACAGGGTGCGTCAGCTTAGGTCAATATGAAAACACTAAATAACTTTATCTTTAACTAGCCTAATGAGTTGATTTCAGATGTTTTGCAAAACTACAATTCAGTGAAATTTTGACTAAAATTAATTCACATTTAAATAATAGCAAATTGCTATGACCCTTTCCATTAGAAATTGCCATTGAAAGAGGAACCAAATTATGATGAGCGATGAGTCACAGGTTATTGTTGTTATAGGATAAAAAATCCGGGTCCGTTCCTATTATTTAGACCCGACTGTCGTGGGAACGGACGAAGCCGTTGGTGTCGGTAGAAAATTCATCCTAGCTGCTTAGAAAACCATTATTTGCCTAAAAAGTGTACCTGTATGTTTGACATGGTGTTTTTTTTCAAAATTATCAGTGAGATATATACGGTATAGTAAAAATAAAGTCATTACTTTCCAATAAAAAGCTTTAGAAATCTCTAACTCGCCCTTATAAGACCAAAGTAGTTCAAACAAAAAGCAGATTGACCGAATTTCCAGCTGCGAATCGCTGCTGAATCGCAACAAAAGCGATTAATTACTGAAGCTGGTGTTTACTAACGATGAAAAGTAGGTCTCTTCCCCGATTGTCATGCGAAAACAGTTGTGAGCGAATGGCGGTGATCCGATATAAACGGTGGTCAAGCTATAATTGAAAGTCAGGAAAGCTTTGCTCTGTGTCTACTATGATCTGATCCTCTGCGGCCAAACTGGTAGTTTGGACCCTTAATCACACAATTGGACCTTCTAAAGAAAACAATCGACCTGCTTTTTTTATCGATATTTAATTACTTCTTTTTTGTTCGATCCAGCTGAAGGAAGTGGCCCTATTCTATATCAACTTTTATTTTGAATCTCTGGGCACCCAGAAGTTTTGTATTTTTAATTTTACTGGGATTTGGAATAATTTCCCATATTATTTGTCAAGAATCAGATACAAAGGAAACTTTCGGATTCTCAAACCAAAAGCATAAGACTTACGTTACATTAGGAAAACTCACACACACCGATAGTGACTCGCCACAACTGCTGGGGACTTGGTTGAGAACTTCTTATATATCCACCGGATCTATCCGGACCTCGCACCAAGTGATTACACCCGTACGAATCTGTGGTATATGATTTTGGTAATTTTCAATAGCGGCAAGAGTTTCCTTAAGAGTTTCATTATGAAATTACCTTCAAAATTGCAACAAATTATCGCGCAAAATGGTTCATATTCGACATAAATTGGATTATTGCAAACTTTAATTACCACAACAAAATTATTTTGATGTTAATGGTAATTCATTTAGAGGTTTCCTACACAAAATCTTCAAATTTATTGGCGAATGTTTATTATCATTCGAAAGAACATTCTTTAGAATTTATTATTTGAAGATTGTCTCTTGCAAATGTTGGCCGCGGCTACGTCAAAGACGGTCCATCCATTGAGTTAAAATTTCGAAGGCTCGTTCGAGCATTTTGACATAAATTTTACATATCCTCTAAAGAAAAATTTTGACGATGGTATATCACACGATCTTGGTGGCCAATCGACCGGCTCAAAACGTGAAGTAATCTGCTCACCAAAGTGTTCTCTCATTGAAGCCATTGTTTGATGCGATGTGTGGGAAGTAGTGCCGTCTTGTTGAAACCAAATGGCCGAGATCACGACCTTTAATTTTAGACGCCAAATAGTCGGTTACATAACGCGACAGCGAACGTCATCGAAGGTTACGTTCTCACCGGCATCATTTGTGAAGAAATATAGACAGATCAAACCACCGGTCCACAAAGCACATCGAACTGTTGTTTTCTCTGGCTGAAATGACAGCTCTTGAATCTTTTCAAGTTGCTCTCCGTCCTAAATGCAAAAAATTTGCTTGTTAACATACCAATTGAGCCAGTAATAGGCCTCATCGCCGAACAAAATGTGGTTTGAAAACCTTGGATCTTCTTGGAACTTTTCAAGAGCCCATAGAGCGAATCAAGGTCGCTTAGCTAGATCGAGCGGCTGCAGTTCTTGCATAAGCAAGACTCTCCACGGTCTTCGTGTACACTGTCATCTACTGCTGATATATTTTCTTCACTGCGTGCTGGACGTGGTTTATTCGGTCGAATATTATCCAATAATGAAAGCTGGGTCTCAAGATGGGTGATGGTGTTGCGAATAGTACGCTAAGTATGTCGATTACGTGGACCATAAGTTGAGCGAAGCGCGCAAAACACATTCTTTCCATAACGGGAATTCTCGCAATAATGTCGAACCATTTGTAAACGTTGTTCAGACGTAAGTCTCTCTATGATGAATCTGTCGAAAATAGTTGATACCCTGTTACCAAACAAGAAAATTGGCGCACCCTGTATCCAAATATGCAAGCACAAGTTGAAGCAAAACTCTAAGAATTCGACAAATTCGCGTTTCGCATCTCGTATGTGGGTTCCGCCAGGTTGCGTCTGCCAATTTTCGCATTGTGAGTACGTCGTGTCGTTTTATTTTACAGCTTGCCCGACACATACGCCTCTAAGCATGTATATATGCATGTATATGTGTGCGCATTTTGTGGCCTGCTTCTGGGACGCGCTTCCATTCGCGCAGCAAACCTGTTCGCATTCCCATAATAAATTTAACAGTTTTACGAGTTTCGGCCACTTTTCACATAACCAGCAAACAAATAAGCCAACAAACACAGGCGCACATCGGTACATACATCACACATGCATACTTGAGTGTGCTTACACACCTGAGTGACGGTGGAAGTTCAGCGAGTGTGTGTGCCGAAAATTTGTAACTTTCTTCTTCTTCTTCTCATTTCTTGCCTTCACCTCCACGTCGATTGTGCGGGTGTATCGCCACGCCATTAAATGTCTGTCCGTCCGTTCGACCGTTCGAGCATTCGCAAATTAACTGAAAAGGCACAAAAGGAAAGGCTGCCACTCAGACTCATACACTCACACACACACCGTGGCGTCGCTGCAAACACTTGTTGCCCAGCAGCCGCCTGCTTGGTGGTGCGCATGCGTATGCGAATTTGCGGTCACCCGCTCACATGGCTGCAGCCGCTCCGCTCCGCTCCGCCTCGCCGCGCTGCTGAGGTCGTTCGCGTTATTTATGGCAGTGAAGTGACTTTTCAACAGACTTTTTAACTTATGAGCTGTGATTTCAGTGGAAAAGCAGCCAAGTGCCTCGTTGTTGGCCATTAAATAAAACTTTTGCTGCTCGTAAGCAGCAGCAGCGGCAGCAAACACACGCACACACACACACACGCTCTCACGTACTGTGGAGACGTTGCGTTGTTGAAAGTTGCATAAAACTTTATTGCCATTTGGTTCTGGTTGTGGCTGTTGTTTTTGTTATTGTTGTTGTACTGTGGTGGCAAAGTTATTTGCGTGTGAAATTTGCACAAATGTTAGATGAATTGACTGCAGTTGGAGTTTAGATACCGATAATATTTATATTAGATGGAGATGCTGGCGAAGTGAATAAAATAAATTTCGATGAAGAAGTGAATGGTTGAGCGTAAGCCTGTTTGGAGTTGGAGTTCTCATATACATATGAATATATATAAAAAATAAGCAACTTGCTAACGGTATATTTGTATATTACTCGTATCTTTTTATTAGAAAACACGCTGTAAAACGCAGGCAAAAGCAATCGAAAGCTTGTAAATACTTAATTATTCTTAAACTCCTTCGATTCTATACCCATAGATCTAACACTTAATTTGCTTAAGGTGTTACATGGGTTTCCTCGGGTAAAAAACAGCATTTTTCAACAATTTTTTTCTTACATAAAAAACTAGCAGCCTGCCCGCCCCGGCTTCACGCGAGTATTAAACAATCATTTCAAAAGTTATAATATTGTACACACTCTCCCACACATACTTTCTCATGGGGTCATTTAACATTAGTTAAATGAAAGAAATTGTAACATGAAAGAATATTTTTTTGTAAAATTTATTATTATTATTATTTTTTTAATTTTTGTAAAAAGACCTTTTCTATATATTTTACTTTCTCTGCTGCTTCAAAATAATTTATTGAATCAGAGCTTTCTTTAAACTATATTTAATGTTAATTAATTTTATGGCAGCAATATAAATTGATTTTCAGAACTACCAGCTTGCGATAGGCCAACATACAGTTGGCCATAAGTAAAACATTCTTTTCGTAGGTCAATCCTTACTAATTCGAAAGTCTGACCTTGGGACTTATTTATAATTAGAGCGAAAGATGTTTTCACCGGAAATTAAAACCGTTTAAATGGGAATGGCAGATCACTTGGGATCATCGGAGTCCTCGGTATTTGAGCTAGTTGGCCAGCTGCTGGGCCGGTGATAATGGTTGCTACAATTATATTTTTCTTCAATTCCTTAATAAGCAGTATCAAGTCGTTGCACATGCTTGGAGGACTTAAATTCCTCAAAAACATAATTGGTGTTACTATTTTCCAAATTCCATTCCAAAATCCAAAATCCATGTGGTGGCAGTCCAGAAGGGTTTAATGAACTTAAAAACTCCTGAAGATAATAGATTGCGTCTTCGATATTAGTCACGGTGTCTATCGATTAGTATTTTTTTATTTCTCCATGAACATTTTGAATAATTAGATCGTTCATTTCTTTAACACTATCATTCCTGGGTGACAATATTGCCTTAGAACACAATCAATGAAATTCTTTTCGTTCAATTTCTCGATGTCAGGGTATACTGCATCTATTAAAATTTGTAAACTATGAACTATTTGGCCCCGGGAGTGGGAAAAATTCCTTCCCCCTCCTTTTTTAACCCCTCGGAAGAAAAATGCGCCGGCGTTGGCAGGATAACTTCTTAAAGGATCATCTAAAGTGAAAAATACGTGTTTTAGTTAAAACCTTAACTTATAACTTGAACGAAGGAAAAAACTGAAAATCAGATTTTTGGGGAACATTTTTACAAAAAAAAAATTTGTTTTTTTCAAATAGTTGTAAATGAAATAAATCCTTTGTGTAAGTCTTTCAAAATTGTATCTCAAAAACCTGTTTAAAATTGTATGTAGACCGGTTGAGTAGTTCTCGAGAAATCTTGCCAGCCGACTACAAAAACACAGTTCCACTTGTCTACATAGCAGACAAGCCCGAGACGATTCTCACCTTGGAAAAAAATAATCGGCGTGTTATTGCTCACAAACGGGCTTGCCGTTTATAATTTATAGTGGTTCGATCTCACCGTTTTAAACAAATGAGCAGCTTATTTAGATAAAATAAATGAATATACGAAATTGCTATTGTTATTTTACTTTCTCATTTAATTGTCTTGGGGAAAAATTCCATTCATAACAAAGTTCAATCTCCATATAATTAAAGCAAAATTTTGCCATTTTGAATTTTTGAAGCTTAGCCTTCAGTAAGCACTCAGAATACGTCAAAGCATATGGACTAACGTCATGATGACCTCAATACGAATATGTCTTCAATTGTGGGTGCTCCATCCTTTAAACAAGTTTTGCATGAGTTCGGGTTAAGCTGGATTTCCTTGTCCACCATTCCTCCAGGTACTTTAGTTGAGGCTGTAAAGGTTCGATATTAATTTGGTGAACACATACTTCTATTATAAAAACGTTTCGCGATCACACAGCTCTCACATACTGGTTAATGTTTTGGGTATTAGGCCATAGAGCAGGTATATCACAGTACTCTGGAACCCATTGCAGATCAAAGAACTCTTTCACTAACTTTGACATAACTCTAAGATATTTTAGTGATTTCGAAGCCTCCTGGCTATCTGTATATACAAGTAAATATATTGCTTATTATAACCACACTCCTTCTCACAACGAGGAGGCTTTCTTTAATTGCTGTGATCTCCGCTTGGTCTGGTAGACGGAAGGCGATTTTGATAACTAGTTTTGCAGAGAAGACACCATCCCGCTCTCCATTATCTCTTTTGAACACTTCAGCGTAAGTGCTTATCCCTGCGCACTTTTTCACCTCAGCTCTTTCTCACTCTTCTATAGAAGAGAAGGCAATATTGTGGATCAAATTGAAACTAAATAGCATTTCGAAAATTCGTGGTAATGGGTAGAATGGGAGTTTTCTAAGCATCTTAGATTACCACTTGCTACTGGCTAATGAGGAGGATTTCCTCAGTCTGTTTCTCTCTTTTGTATATCACTAGATCATTAGAGCCATTTGTACCGCTTCTTTACCAAAAGTGGCTCTAAAGACATGTTTTTGAAGCAACGGTTTTAGATCCCTGATTGTACTATATTATTCGATAATATTCGACCGAATGGACCACGTCCAGCACCCAGTGAAGAAAATCTAGCAGCCGTAGCTTAGAGTGTACACGAAGACCGTTGATTCGGAGCCGTTCGCAGCAACTGGGACTGACGTAAAGAACGACTTGGCCCATTTTTGTCGATATCTTAAATTGAAAGCGTGCAAAATATAGCGTGTGCAAGAACTGAAGCCGCTCGATCTTCCCAAGCGACATCGTTTCGCTCTATGTGGTTAAGAAGATCCGACGTTTTTGAGCCAAATTTTGTTCAGCGATGAAGTCCATGGTTTCATCAATGGATATGTATACACTCAAAAATTTCCGTATTTGTGACGAAGATCAACCTGAAAGGATTCAATTTCATCCAGAAAAAACAACGGTTTGGTGTGGTTTTTAGAACGGTGGAATCCATATTTCTTAAAACATGATGCGGGTGAGAACGTAGCCGTCAATGGCGACCGTTATCGAGCTATGATCAACGACCATTAGATGCCTGTTCAATCAATGTTTTGGAGCAAAACATCACGCGTGTCATTCGCCGGTTACCAGTCGAAATGCTAGAACGAGTCATCGAAAATTGGACTCATCTGCGACGTAGCCGCGGCCAACATTTAAAAGGGATACTCCTCGAAAAATTAATGCGAAAGAATATTCTTTCGGAAGATTGCAAAACATTTCCCATTAAAGTTAAAGCTTCTATGTTTTTTTCTGCAGAAAAAGTAGAGAATCTTGAAAAGGATCACCCTTTATTGAACTATACACGTCGCAAGATATTTACATATACACATTTATGTATATCTAGTAACGCAATTGTTCCCTTACCGCCACCAGTATCTACATGCTCCATTCCAGGAGTAGCTCCCATGCCATCAGTCCAACATTCTCCATCAGCATAAATTCCAGAAATAACAATTTGAAGTGTCATTCCTTTTGAGTGCACCGCTTTTAACTATCCACCAGAACTTCGCTTAATAGCTGCATCGCCGCGCTTCACCAACCCTCGCGAGCCAAGCAACATTGGCACTCACACAACAACCGAACCGAATACCTACAGGCATTTATTTCTCCTGCTCCTCGTCGTGGTCGCCTTTGAAGCGCTCAAAAGAGCTGTCAATATGACATATTTCAATTTCAGCTACCTACGCCGCCAACAACTTCAAAAGCGAACGCCTGCGCGCCTGACAATGTTGCCGAGCGACCACTTCGAAACAAAAGCTACAGTTTCAACAGAAGCCGCCTAGAAATATTTTGATTGCCGAACATTGTCAACATTGCAGCGACAATGCTGCGGCTGGATCCCACCCGCCACTCGCCAATTGCCTGTTGTTGTTGTTAAAAGCGCTTCAGTATTGGCATGCACTTGCTGCGGCTGCTTTGCAACCCGCGCAATTTATCGGTGGCAGTAAGTAGCTGTTGTTGTTGTGCTGCGCTCATCCACCGCCCTGACCGTGTGACGCGCGCAATGTCGAAGGAGTCACCACATAATACTAAAAGTATGCGCCGCGCCCCCGTTCGCTGTCGTAAATGTCGCGCGTTCTCCTGTCCATGTGTTCGTTCGTCTGTCTGTCGTTCGTGTCATTGTCATTTAGTTGCCACAGTTTGCTGATGCTATTCACTTTGTGGCGCATTGTTGGCGGTTTGCTAAATCGCTCCGTCGCCGCCTTTGTTGTTTAGCCGTTGACCGCGCGGGCGGCGCACATCAAAGCGCGCCGCATCGCCACCGCGCTGTCGAATTGCTCGCGGCCGCCGATATTGTCAGTGGGCGCATGCGTTCCCGCGCATCATTTGAGCCATTTTTGTCATTGCATCTGGAAATTTTGTTACGATGCGCTCTGGTTCGTTGCTGTTGCAGTGCAGGCTGTGGTTGTGTTCGCCATTTGGCGACGGTTTTTATAATTGCACTTACTGTTCGTTTGCTACTGTTTGTTGGCCGGTTGGATTGCTGCCGCCCGTCACTGTGTCGCTTCAAGGCGAACAGTGCTCAACTGTGGCCCTACGTTGAAGAATTTTAGATATTGGCTGATAGTAGGAATTCATTGATGTGCTTTTAAGGTTTACCGACTACTATCCACACATACACAAATTTATACGCGCTCTGTTATTGTGGGAAGTAACTTAGTGTTCTCGAGTTAGACACTTAGTGAATACATTGACGAATTTTCGCAATGGGAAAGTTTTTGGATAAACCAAAACTCAAAAATCTTGACTCTAATTTCGAAATAGTTGCTTCTCCGCGAATTGGGACGTATATTCTGTAGCCATGCTGAAACAATATTTGATTATCCACCGCAGAGCCAGCGTATTCCAAAGTTTAGTTGAGTCTTATAATGCTTGAAAATTCATGGTCTCTATGCTTGATATAGTGATGAACTACCGCACTCGCCTTACCGAGTTTTATCTTAGAAAGAAAATTGGTTATATGAGAGACAAGCCTGATAATTGACGCTAGAATCATATTTTGTGCCTCACAGGGTAGGTAAGCTACCTTATAATTGATTATTTATAACTCAAGTTATACTGAACAATGCGACTTAGTAAATTTCTAAAAAGGTTCGGGTGTATAATTTTGATTTACGCAACAAATTATCAAACTTTCGACAAACATGGATATTATATTGTCGGCAAGTGCATAGTTAAGAAGGTCGCTCTAAGCATAAAGGATTCTGGCTATATGAAGGATTCCAAACAGGAGCATCCATTCTCTCATTCTTCAACTGCATCGCTGAAAATTTGGACCACTGCATCGCAGAGTCTACTCCTGGCGATATATGAGGATGGTTAGCAGTTATTGGAGAGGATGCGCAGTGAGTTCCTTGATAGAGCGGTCGATGTTAGGAGCTTTCCGTCAAACTTTAACTATCGGACAACTTAAGTTTTTACAGCCAGTAGTGGCTGATGTTAATATTTCAGTGGACGCACTGCACCGAAGTCCTGCTTCTTTCAAAGAGGTAAGTATTCGCTCCGACAGCAGAGCGCCAATATTAGCGATGAGCTCGCTAACTGTGCGCTCGAAGTATGCCAAAGAGTATCTGTGCTCATTAGAAAAATGTTCAATCTACTTCACTATCAAACTCGTTTGGGTGCCTGATTATAGCGGAATTGCTGACAATCACCGAACCGATGCGGCGTCTTTGTCCCGCTCACATCAGACTGGGAACGTTTGATATACGTTGACATTTTGCATTCTATTGCGATTGTCAGATTCTTTTGGTCTTAAGTAAACCGTAGTAGATCTACTGAATTAGTTATCGTTGGCAAATGTCATCCTCACGCGATTGTAATAGTTCTTTCAGGACGTAGTCTAATAAGCATTAATGCGGAAAGGCTAAAAATATGGTCGGACGCAAATTGTTCGATCTGTGTGGAAGAAAGTTGTGCTGGAAACATCCAAACACATTCCTTTCTATTATCTAACTGTAACAAAGACGAACCGGCGTTCTGTTTTGATCGAACTTTTAACCCAACCTATGCTACTGAAACGTCCAATTTTCAGTGTGTATGGATGTAAACTGACTCGGACTAAACAATCGTTGGGCAATGCGTTCTAATAAAATACTAAAAAATAATTATTTTCATTTTTCAGTTAAGAAGAATGACCCAATGGTCTTGTGACCGACAGTTTCAACGCGAATTCTACGTATTCATTCACCGATCAAAGGATGAAATAGGAACGGGAGCAGGCTTCTTCCGTAGTAATCCATATGCAGAAGGTATCTTCAAACTAAATTACCCAATCCAATTTTGCAATCTTATTCTTGTGTTATAACAAAAAGTGCCAAGTGGAGGCTTATACTCTAACCAACAAATCCATAAACCTTCTAATGGAAAGCCAAGCGCCAATTAAAGCTACTTGTAGGGCCAATAAAAAGTTTCACTGTGTTGAGTTATGCAAGCATGCAAAAACTAGATTCTTACTAGGTAACTTGGCCAGTATCATCTGGGTAGAATAAAACGAAAAAGCAGATGAGTTGGCCCGTTTCGAGGCAGTTGGAAACACAATTACCCTAACCTACCCAAAACCATTCAACTCCTTCAAGAATTGTTTGAAGCAATGGATCCCAGAAGAACACATCCGGTGTTGGAACATTAACAACACAGTGTGTTGGTGGACAAATGAGCTTAGTAGGGGTCAGCACAGGGCATCTACACTTAAGATACCACGTTCACAAAATTAGAGGAGGGTATTTGGTGGAATGTTTAGTATGCGTGGAAGATGATTAGACGTTGGTACATTATATTTGCGAATACCCAGTCATCAGCCGAATGAGGCAGGCCATACCCAGAAATTGTCAAGAAATTGCAAAATATTTCATATTCATCAATTTGTCGCCTTCAAAGTAATCCTCACCAGATGTTATACACTTATGCCAACAATTTTTCCTGTTCTCGAAACACTTTTCATAAGCACTTTTTGGGATGGCCTTCAGCTTCTTCAGCGAACATTGTTTTTACTCTTCGACCGACTGAAAACGCGTTCCATGGAACGGCAATTTCAGTTTGAGGAATAAGAAAAAATCACACTGAGCCAAATCTGGTGAATAGAGTTGTTGATCAATGGTGGTCATTGCGATTTAAGCTTTAAATTCGGTCACAATTGTAGCTCGTGTAAAAAATATTAATTGTTCTTCCACAATTCCGATTCGATGATGATGATGATGATGATGTTCTCACGCAAACGGCTCAATGCGGTCAAATAACTCCATGTTGACCGTCTGTCTCTCCGAATCTTGAATTTGCATCAAACCATGAATATCGAGGAAGAAAAACAATGAGCATCACCTTGATTTTTGGCGTGTTTTTTTTTTTTGATATAGGCTCGTTTTCCCCTCCTTCCGATGAATGTTGACTTGATTGCACGTCAAACTAATAAACCCATGTTTCATCGACAGTTACAATGTTCCCCATAAATGTGGGATCGGAACTCGCACGATCAGGCATGTCCAAAAAGACCTATTTACGGTCTCCTTTTTGAAAAATTTCAGCTTTAACAGACCGAGTCGAGCAAGAAAGCATTCCATACCTAAAATATCCACCAAAATTATTCGAAAGGACTCTTAAGAAACGTCGCGCTCTCTTGCTATCTCTCTAACACTTTCCTCACCATTTCGAAGCACCACATCCTTCACTTTTTGAATATTTTTATCAGTTGAAGAGGTCGAAGGTCGTCCAGAACGAGGCATGTCTTCAGCGATCTCTTGACCGTCTTTGAAGGCTTTGTGGCACTTGCAGGCTTGTGTTTTTGATAAAACTGAATCACTGTAAGTCTTTTCCCACATTCGCAACGATTCCGCACTCGAAATTTGGTAAGAAATGCAAAATTTTAGACAAATTCAATGTTCGATGTTTTTATCCATCACTTATCCGGGGACTTTAATTACAATTTCAGCGTATTTTTTTGTTCCATTTTAAGTGGATTTAGAAACCCAACAAGAGAGAAAGAAAGGGATTTTGTACGAGAAATCTCTATTTGGCGTTATACTTTGCCTAAAAATAAGCATAAGAAACTATGCCTTACTCATAATTCTATAAGAATTTCTCGTGTTTGCAACCAAAATTTGTTTATGGCGCCACAGTACCACTTACATACGAACTTGAAGAAAACTTTCTTAGACCCGAAGAAATAAGGAGAGGGAATTAGGATGGCGGGAGACTTGAAGATCAAAACGATTTTTTTCCATCTGTCACAGCCCACTGAATATATGATTCATTTAATTTGTAGACGTTATGTCATAATAATATTGTTGTTGTTGTACTGCGTGATATATTACACATGTTTGATTTATATAAATAGTTTAGACAGCGTTGACCATTAAATTGTGTAAATAAGCATTTAACAAGAAGGGTTATCTTGTAAACTCATTTGATTGATAATACAAATACAACAAAAGTGAAGTTTATGGATAGCACACAGGCACTCAGTGGCATACATATACATACATACAAATTTGTGTATGGGTGTGTGGAATATAAATACAATTCAATTTATGTCCAGTCCACTCATGCCCAATCCACAGCAGAAAGGCTGTGATAAGATCACCTTCTCATAGATTACTGCATTCAAGCGCTCTCACACACACACACACACATAAATACACGCGTGGACCTGCGCAATGAAGGTTGTTTCCCAGCAAATTTACACACAAATCGATCAAGATAAAATTGTAATTCACTTAAGCTGCTGCAGCCAAACAGGCGAACGGAAATTGAAAATTGGAAAAAACGCGCATGCGCGGCGAACGGACAGCGCTGCATATGTATGCATGTGCGTGTGTGAGTAGGAATTGTTGCCGTAAAAGGCCAACAAGCGAACTTGGCGACGTTGCAGCAGTTAGACGCACCACTGCGCGTACAGCAGTGGCAAGTGGAGGCCAAATGGCAGAACAAGCGCGGTGCGCGCCGCGGCAGCAGCAGCAATGGGTGTACATACTTTACCAAGCGACATATTGAGGGCAATGAAAACGAACATCGGCATGTAATATCCTTATGTGAGTTTAAGTTGAGAATGTGTGCCACCAAGCGCATGGGCAACGGGCGCACCAGCATCAGCGTTGTTATCTGCGTCGATTCTGGAGCAAAGCGCGCGCACGTAAATTCAGTTCATTTAATGCCTTGTTAGCTTAATTGAGCTATCGCCTAATTAGTCGCAAAATCTCGCCTTATCCGTTAGCAAAACATTTTAATCTAAACGGCCAACAAGTCAACAAGTGCGTGCATGTTGCACGAGTATCTATGCAATACAGCGCGCGATACACTCTCACATATTCGTGCCGTATCGCGGCAGCGATTGTTGGGGTTGTCGTAGACACATACCGTAAGGAGTGGGACGGTTGGTTGCATGTCGCAAGGTGCGCACCGCGACAACGTGCCTCAGCACTTGGTGCGAGGACACTGGTAGGTACAAAATGTAGCTAATAAATTTCTCGCGCACTCACACCGCCGCCGGCTGTGCTGGACACAAGCCACACAGCGGACAATTTTATTGATTTTCTTAATAAAAAAACATAAACAATGACTTTGCATTACTTGCAACATTTATTATTATCGATTGCGATTATTTTTCACTTAGCAGCGCAGTCGGCGCAATTCAGCCTCATTGCTGTAGTTGGTAATTTGCATAGAGGTCGCTGAGCGAGAACCAAGTGCCTATAGCGCCGCCGATAAAGCCAAAGACCATCAAAGCCATATCTTGCCACAAGTAGATCTTGTAGGGTCCAAAACCCTGGCCGTAGCGCAAGCAAAAGTCCATCAAACCGGGGAAGATCAAGCCCAGATAGGAGAGCGAGAAGGAGCCAACGAGCGAGAGTATCAATGCCAGATGTGAACTCATAACGGCGGCGAGCACTGAAATGATTTTTTAGTTTTTCAAATAAATTTACAATTTTTAATAATTTAAAATTAATTTTTCTCCACTGAAAGCTTTGTGGAAGCAAGCACTTACCCGCGCCCAGCACAATGGCGATACGTAGCACGTACTCCAAGGGGTGCGAAGGCTTCAAATTCATATATTCCGAGTAGCGCCGCCAACACACCTCGATGGTTATGTAACCTTGTAGTGCAAACGATAAAAATATGGCAACTGCAAACATTAACCGGGCCAAGCGAGGGAAGCTGCAAAATTATAGAAGGGATATCGAGATTCTCTTCTTTATAAATTACTTACACCAGTATAATGAAATTGTTCAGAGATGGTTGGTATAATATTCGGTTAAGATAAGATTTTTTATTGAAAATTCTAAGAAAATATGCGCTATAGAACCCACAGAGGTAATCTAGTGAATGATGCCCGAAACACACTGAAATTATGGAGGGATCACTTCCTCATTACCGACAGATTCCCAACAGCTGGCGTTGGAGCATACGTCTGAAGAACATTAAAGCGGTGAAGACGACGAATTGCTGGGCTATTCCAATACGGCGGCGAAGAACTGATAATGATACTATATCAGCTTCTTTGTATAATATAGGCGGATGAAAGCATGCCCGAAGTTTGGAATATACGTTTGTTTTGACCAATCTACAAAAGGGAAATCCCAGAATCTGCGACAACTAACGTGGGTTAAGCCTCCTCAAAATCACATATAAGGTTCCATCAAGCATGCTTCTTCAAACAACTGACCAGATATTCAACATGCACCAAATCTTAAAACAGATCTCTGAAAAGAAGATCGACACACACCACATCTTCGACGACTTTAAAGCTATTTTTGACACCACAAAAAGGAGCTGCCTTTATGCCGCTATGTCCGAATTTGGTATCCCCGACAAACAAAAACTAAAACTGAGGTTGAGCAATACGAAAATCTCAATCAACATTGGGAAGGGCAATACCCCATTGTACGACTTCTTCAGTATACTGCTGGAGAAAATAAATCGAACTGCAGAGCTGAATAGAGAAGGTAAAATCTTCTATCAGAGTGTACAGTTACTTGAGTACGCCGATGATATTGATATCATTGGCCCTAGTAACCGCGGCGCTAGGGTCTGGTAGTTAACAAGGGAAAGACGAAATATCTCCTGTCATAATATATATATAAACAAATAGTCGATGCATTCGCATTTGGCTCCCACATCACTGTTGACAGTCATAACCCCTGATTGTCTATAATGAATTTTCTGGCAAAAAACTGAAGATTAGCTTGTGAAAATCGACTGTTCCAGACTTTTTCAATAAAGACAAGGGTTTTTATAAGATAGGCATTATGAATATGCCTTCAAACTAGCAAGATATTAGCGAACAAAATGGTGAATATTTGAGTTATTCTAAGTAGAACTAAAACTTCAATTTAATACAAAAAATAATGGGTTTCCATTTTCTAGACCATATAGACATACTATATATGTCCCATGTCCCAAGAGATAGATTATTAACAATAAGACTTTGCTTCGTTTTCGTCGAATAATTCTCAATTCACTAAAGTTGTGTTTCTTTTTTAGATTTTATCCTACCTCCGCTCTAGGAAAGATACAAAGAGCCTTAGTAATCTGAACAATTGCTGTATTTGAAAAATTGAGATAGAGCAACATGTAGAGATTCAAGAGCTGCCATTTCATCCAGAAACACCCCGTTGTGTTGTGTTAGTGTGGTTTGTAGGTCGATGGAATCGTCGGTTCATAATTCTTCAAAAATTATGCTGGTCAGAACATTACCGTTAATAGCGACCGTTATCGAGCAATGCGAACCACCTATTTACTCGTGATCTTGGCCACACTTTGGTGGGCAGATAACTTCAGTTATGGGCCGGTCGATTGCCCACGAAGATCGTGTGATATCACACCGTCAGACTTTTTTCTGTGGGAATATGTAAAGTCTAAAGTCTATGCGGACAAACCCGCTTCGAATCAGGCCTGGAGCAATAGTTGGACGATCTGAGACGTAGATAACTTGACAAATCATCATAAATTATTATAATTATCATAACTACTTCAGTTCTATAAAATAAACAAATACAAATCTTATACATAAGTTAACACACTTACAAATCCTCCATCGGTAGATTTGAGGTGATGCTGTCCTTGACTTTCTCACCATAGCGCCAGTAGCCGAAAAATGCAATTAATACATATAATATTAGAGAGGTGACTAAGCCCATATTCAATATGCCATTTAAACCTAAGTAATCCTTCGGCGATTTCATTTTAGCTTCAACGGATATGATCTGCAAAAATCGAACACTTAATTATATATTATATATACTTATATCTCTAAGTTAAAACAAAAATTTTAACAGACCACGCCAACAGATTCGATGGCAAAGAGCACCGTGCCGAAGAATAGCGGATACGATTTCAAGTCACCAAAAGCACTTCGCTCGGCCAATGCAGGTAATCCCGTGAAAATGTAAGCGAATATAATGATGAAACCTGCAAAGCATTACTTCTGCATCAATTCCATCAAAATTACAACTGAAAGTCTACTAAGTACTAAAGCAAATCATGGCATCGGCAAACGCATTGAACGGCACCAGATTCCGCAGATCGCGCACAAAATAAATCGCCGACAAAGGTAAAGATAGTGCGAAGATATAAAAGCGTGTGTCGATTTCGTAGCCATAAAAGTCGAGCAACTCTTTCAGATTGTCGGCAATGAAGACGACGTAAGCGCAGCAGACGCCAAAATGATAGAACGCCAATACGAAGTCGATTGTCGAGCTTAAAACAACAAGATATTACACACATACAAAAGAGAATATATATTTTTGTATACAAAACTTCATACAAACCGCACACTTTCGCTCAAGAAGCGCAAGCATTTCGGTCCCGACTCCAGCGCAAACGCCATCGAGTCTGGATAGTTCAAACGCGGCACACGCTTCCGCTTGCTCAGCTCGTACATGCCACGCAACTGTAAGCAGCGAAATTTAAATTTATCACACAACAAACTTAGAATGCGCTCATTTACCAACACATGCAGCGCGAATATAACGATCGCGCCGATCAAGGCGGTGCTGATCAGGCCGTTCAGCCAACCAGCCGCTTGGAAGGCTTTGGGCATGGCCAAGCAGCCAATGCCGATGGAGGCCTTCAGCAGGCTGATGTAAACTTCGAAATTACTGAAATTTATTTCCGCTTTTCAATTTTATTTATTTATTTATTTATTTTTTTGGTTTATTTTTGTATTTTTGGTGTACTCAAGCGTACCTCATGGGATTCACGACCTTACGATGCTGGTATGGATCATATTCTTCATTTACGCTGTTTTGTGTATTGTCCATTTCATTAAATTGTTTTTTCATGCCAAGAGCAGGAAATGTTTTGCAGAATTTATTATAAACAATTTTTAGAATTTCAGCTGTCAGTTATGTTTTTGAGGCGAATTCGTAAGACTAATCGATTTGGTAACATAATTATCGATTGTAGTTAAGTTTTGATTTTTATGATTTTAGAACAATAAATGTGTAGTAAAAATAATTTTGTTACATTGCTTTTGCAAATACCAAACTAAATTCTTTACGTCTTCCTAAAACTTATAATGATTCTTCATTAGCTTTTTGAGAGATTTTATCTTCGAAAACGCTTATATCATAAATTTTCATGCATTATGACGTTAAGGATTTAATATTGATCTTTAACAGCATATCCAAAAAAATTTATTTAAAAAAAAATTGTCAAATTTTCAAAAATGAAAAAAATAAAAAAAATATAAAAAAAATCGGCCCACACCGTGATTAGCAGGGATAGTTGTCAAATTAATTGAAGTTTTTTTTGAGGAAAAAAAAAATGGCGAACTTCCAAAAAAAATGACGATTTTGCTTAAAAAACCGATTATTTTATATAATTGATCGTGTTAAATTTTTTTCGTGTATTTTTGCGAAAGGTTCATTCAAAAACAAAAATTTAAAAAAAAAGGTCCCCAAAAGTCCATTTCTACAAAAGTTATGGCTATTTGAAAATAAAAAAAGGCATTTTTTTTTTTAAATCCATAACTTTTTTAAAGTTGGACAAAAAATTTTGAAAACATTCTCAAAAATATTTTTCAAAGGGTAGAAAAGGATGGATAAGTTTCAGAAAAATCTAAAGGGGTCGGGTTCAAAAGTGGTCGATTTGGTATGGAATACCCCATATTTTGGAGACACAATCTCTAAAAATAAGAAAAATACCTAGAAAATAAGATAATCAATAATATTATTGGATTTGTTAGATTGAAGGTAAGATCGAACGTCAGATGAACACACATTGAATGCCATAGGTCCAGATCGGCCTAAGTATTATCGTACCTTATAAAATAGCAAATTATTCTTCAGACTGAGGCGGGATCTTGGCCCAAGAAGTCAATGTAGCCCCAACTCTAATCTCCTTTTATTTCTACGTGATCTTTCCAAGTGCGCCTCTTATCAATTGTAATCCCGAAATATTTTGCTCATGTGTTTGTTGGCAACAATTGACCATAAAAAGTCACTTGAGGGCAATTTTTGTGCTTGAGAGTATTTACGACTTGTATGGACTATTCGGTGTTGATGCCTATATTCCATTTGGTGAGCTACGGTTCTAAAACACTCAATTGCATTTGCCGTTTTCTGGAAGCAGTATTAGGGTGGCCACTTGATGTTAGCAGTGCAGTATCATCAGCATAGGTTGCCATCATTGTGGAGTCAGAATTGATCACTAGAAGTTCAGCTGTATAAAGAATATAAAGCACAGAGGCAAGTGAACTGCCTTGGTGCTCGACAGCACAAGCAGGTCTCAAATCCGACTCAACAATATGGCATCTAACGCAAAACGTCCGATTGTGCAAGTAAGACTTTAGCAGCAAATAATAAGGCATTGGTAGTTTTTCCTTTAATTTGAATTATAGGCCTAGATGCCAGACTTTGCGAAAGACTTGATGGACATCGAGGATTTCCATAGCATCAATTATAAACTATTATACCCTATAACATTGTTCAATTATGCCATGAATTTTCCCAAAGCCAAACTGATGATACGAAATAAACTGTACATCTTCCAACACCGGCAAAAACCTGCGTAAAATTATGATTTTAAATTCTTTCGAGAAATAATAACATTTATTCCAATTTTTTTTGCTTGTCTTATATTCTGTTGGGCCGAATAGTTTGAAATAGTTTCGGCACTTAAAAATTTAATCTACCTTTTTCCAAAATACCTTTTTCTAATAAGGCGACGATGATAATCGGAGACTAACGCGCGTATTGACTTCGAATTTTAATTGTTGAATAATTGCAACTTTTTATACCCTGAACAAGGTATATCAAGTTTACCACAATAATTGTATCAACCAGAAGAAAACGTCGGAGATGTGGTATACGCAGGTATGCTATGTATATAAATGATCAAATTGTCAGTTTTGAGATTTCGACTTAGAATTTTTTACAGATCATTTCTCTCCAAGAAGAACATTTGTTTGAACCGCTGATATCGGACCACCATAGTTTTAGGTGCCGAATCAAAATTCTAGTGCCGAAATGTTCAGAATGTTGGAAAAGGCCTTCGGTGATAATTGTTTGTCGCGAGCAAGTGTTTTCGATTGGTATACATTACGGAGGCTGCTATATATATTTCTGGCCTAGGCAACACTAAGTGTTGCCAGGTGGAATCTGACATTTCCATTGGAAAGTTTGACATTTTTTAGCATAACATCACTCAGAACGTTTTGTCATTTAATCGTGAATTGTTTTATTTACAGGGAATTAAAAAATTCATCTCGGCCAAAAAATGGAATTAACTTGTGAACATTTTCGTGCGATCATTTTTCACAACTTTCGACGTGGATTATCACGACAAGAGTACATCGATGAACTAAAATCTATGTATGGCTATGAAGCACCATCCTATAGCACTGTGAAAACTGGTACAACGAATTCAATCGTGGCCGACGCTCGCTTAAAGACGAATTCCGTGAAGGTCGTCCAAAAACAACCGTTGTGCCAGAAAACATCGATGCCGTACGTGAACTGATAATGCAAGACCGTCATGTAACATACCTTCAGTTAGAGGCATGCCTATGCCCACCAGCATACATTCGATATTGCATGAACACCTGGCCGTAAAAAAGGTTTGTTCTCGTTGGATCCCGCACAATTTGACAATCGCTCAAAAAATGGCTTGTGTGAATTGGAGTAAAGAAATGCTAAAAAAATACGACCGCGGTGCTTCAAAAGCCGTTTATAAGATCGTCACAGATCACGAATCATGTATCTATGCGTATGAGCCCGAAACAAAACAGCAATCGACCGTGTGGGTCTTCCAAGACGAGCCAAATCCAACGAAAGTTGTTCGTGGAAGAGCACTTCGAAGCAAATGGTCGCCTGTTTCTTCGGCAAAACTGGTCAAGTGGCGACTGTTCCGCTTGAGCAACGTAGGACGATAAATTCTAAGTGGTCCACCACCATTTGTTTACCTGAAGTCTTCGGAGAAATTCGAAAAACGAACAAGAGAAGACGAATCATTGTGCACCATGAAAATGCGAGCTCTCACACATCGGCTCAAACCAGCGCCTTTTTGACCGGTCAAAACGTCGAATTGATGGGTCATCCGCCGTATAGCCCTGACTTGGCACCCCATGACTTCTTTTTATTCCCACACATCAAGAAAATAATGTGTGGTCAACGATTTTCGTCGCCAGAAGATGCTCTTGAAGCATTCAAAAACCATGTTTTGGAGGTGTCTCAATCGGAGTGGAAAAAGTGCTTCGAAAATTGGTTTCAGCGCATGCAAAAGTGTCTCTTGATGGAGAATATTTTGAAAAACAAGAAAACCATTTTCGTTGATTCCTATTTTCATTATTGGGCCAGAAATATATATAGCAGCCCTCGTATTCAAAGAGGATCAAGAACGTGTTGACAACGAATCGCATCCAGGACGGCCATCAATATCAACCGATGATCAACACGTCAATGAAATAAAGAAATTGGTGCTTGAGATTCGATGATTAATAGCCAGAAATCTTACTGGTATTGTTGGGATATCGGAAGGTTCATGGAAAACCATTTTGAAAGATCATATGGGTCCAAAGAAAGTGAAAGCACGATTGGTTTCAAAATTACACACTTTCTTTTAAAAACAGTGTCACTTTATCGTCTGTCAAACAATGCTTTCCGACTGAGAGACACCATAAAACGTATTATTACTGACGATGAGTCTTGTATCTATGCTTACGACCCGAAAACAGACTTTAAATCGGACGTATATCGCGGGAAGGAGGAACCGATGCCGAAAAAAACACAAGCAGGTCAAAAATCAAGATTATGTTGATAGTTTACTTTGATTATCGAGGTTTGATGCACTTCGAATTCCTTCCGACCAGCCAAACTGTCAACAAGGCATACTTTTTGAGTGCTATGCGTCGTTTTCACAAAGCTATGCGTAAAAAGTGGCCGGAATTATGGGTTGACAACTCTTGGTTTCAGCACCACGATAATGCACCGGAACTTTTCGTCAAATACTTAACCAATATCGTGCCGCAACCTCCGTATTGGCTTTATTTAGCTCCGTGTGACTTCTGGCTATTCAGCAAACTCTATCGGCTGCTCCAGAGTCAATTGAAGACACTAAACGTGAATTGCAATGTGCATTGAAGGCTATTCCGGAAGTTGAATTTAACAACTGTTTCGAAGATTGGAAATAATGTTGGCATAAGGGGTTTGTTGCCTGGGGAGACTACTTTGAGTGGTACGACATAGATGTTAAAGAATAAATTAATAAAATTTTTAATTATGAAGAAGTCTTACTATTTTTTGCTCATATACTGTATATACTTGCTTATATGCAAAACTGAAAATACATTTTTTGATCTTCACGAGTAAGTAGATGTAAGTAATTTTTGAGCTCTTGCAATGGAGATTAGTGACCACATTAACATAAGCATCGATCTGTTTTGTTTTACAGATGCCGCTTGGAATAAGAAAGTGATAATTCACTGAAAATATTAATGCAAATCAAAACTTTAACCCGTTGGTGTACACAAAGAATCCTAACCGAATGATTGACCTAATTCCTATGGCACTTGTGGTACTCCGTGTCACAAAAGACTGCCGCTCACCTGCCACCAACCGCAGTATCTGTGTACTTATGTCTGTGGCGGCGCTTAATCAGTCATCAATAAACATTTATTTAACTGCAAACCGCACTCGTATTACCAGCAACAACAATAACAACAACTAGTCAATTGCAATTGTTGGCACTAACTACACACAGTGATTGCTGCAGTTGTTGTTGTTGCTGTTGTCGTCAACATGCCCGCGCTGTCATTACTGCTATCTGATGCTGTACAAAACATGCATGTGTATGGAGTACCTCGAGTCTGTCGCATTGTTGCAAGTATGTATGTTGCAGTTTGTCTATAAATATGTGCATGTGTATGTGTGTGTGTGTTAGTCAGTTGCCGCTGAGCTCGGTGAATGTCTACAAATCGAAATCATATGTCAATTGTCGTGTCAAACCGAAAATCGATTTCGATGATTGCCATTTGTGGCCGACAATTGTTTACAATATATGTTTAAACTAGCAACAACAACTACAATAGTAGTGGCAACCAATCGCACAACAACAATTATGCTGCTGGATTTTTGCAACCACAATGCAGCTACTGAAGTTGTTGTTATTGTTGCTGCTGCTGTTATATGTATGTGTGTTGCAGCAACTGAGCAACATGTCGCATAATTAAGTAAACGCGACTATTTTCCAGACATACGCTCAATCGCTACGTAAATTACAGGCGGCAGGCAATGCGCAGCGCCGTTTTCTAAGGCAGCTTGCAAACATACTTGCAACATGGTGCAACATGCAGCATGTGACATGCTCAGCATAACGATATTTTCACTAATGCCTACCCAAGTTGCATGCAAAAGGCGCGCGCGCACCCGAGCTCAAATGGGGCGCAGAGCCACCAGCGCGCTGGCAGTGATGTGGCACTGATGTTGGCGCGCGCTTTGCGCCTTCGATGCGCGCTATAGCGGTCTGCCAAAGTGATGCCGTTGACGATGCTCGATGGCGTTGATCAGCCGATCAGCCGCTTGTTGTTGGCTATTGATGATGATTGCTGCCGCAACGCGTTGACATGTGCCGCGCATACCGCGTTGTCGTACACGTAGCGCGAGTGCATGTGTTGCATATTGCATGCGAAGGCAGCCAAAACTATGCCTGCCTACATTAGTATACACTCACACATCACGCCTGGCAATTAAAGTTGGCGCGCTCGCACGCGCATATCTTGGCGTTTGCCTGTTGGAATTCGCTCGCGCTCGACACTTGAATGCGAAGTTTGTGACCCAATTGGCGTTTGCTGCGCTCAGCCATACGCATTACAACTACAACAATAGCAACTGAAATCTTGCGCATGCATATGCATGTGTGCTCGCGTGTGCCTACTTGCTTGTGCGCGTCTCCATCTGTAATTCTTACGGCTACTTAATGTCGCTTTACAAAGTCGGCGTTTGCCGGAAGTTTGTTTTGCAAAATGCAAATTTAACTGGCAGCCATTTCTATGCTAATTCCGCGCTACAAATGCATACGCAGCAAAGGCGAAAAAACAATCAGCGCTTTGTCGGGCGTCCCCACGTTCAGCGTGGCCTGGAGAAATGTGCCCGCGTTATTGGTTTGCAAATAAAATGACAACGTCGTCGTGATGACCTCCCGCATAGCGATTGCACGCAGCAAAGTCTATTTCCAAACAATCGCGACGCATCGAAGTCAATGCAAATAGTTGTAGTATTAATATATACTCATATGTACCAGTATCAGGGAAAGTAGCCTGTAGGAAATTGGGGCTTTTAATTTCATCTAAACAATTAAATGTGAAGTTTTCCGAAGAGGCGCCTGTCTCAACGGAAAAATGTATAAACTGTTTGATGGAAAATAATACCAAACAAGTTTCAAGAAGGGAATCATATCATAACACATATCAAGTTTGTTCGAATCGCCATTACATTGCTCGCTAACTTCGCACTGCTTACTTTTTAAAAAATTTAATTTTGAAAACTACACTGTCTTGAAGAGAGTACTGAAATTAATACAAGAGAATATGCTGAACCTTCATTAGGTTGGCTTATCCACCAAGCGTGGTTTTAGACAGTTTATGCCAGTTTTATGATAATAAAAGACCGAAAGACCCAAGAAATTAAGATTTTCATATAGAATTTAAAAATTTAAGTGTTGTTACTAATTAAAGTTGTTTATGGAAAAGTAAGGCTTGCTAAAATAGCTTTTTCGCAGAAAGAAGAATTTATACATATATCAAAGAAAGAAGAGTTACAGCATTGCGCATGCGTCAGAAAAATGTCAGCTCAAGGTTGCAACGAAAGTGCCGCCACTTTTTTTGTTTGTTGTTAAGAAACAGAAAAACAACAATTCTTTACATTCCGGCAGACCTAAAAGTGAAATCTTCAAAAACTACATACGTGACTGGAATAGCGAACTAACCCCAACCCGTCTGACATTACTGAAGTTTCCGACATTGTGACTCTCTTAGTAGACGCCGTTCGCAGTAAATCGGGCTGACGTATGGACCGACTTGGCGCATTTTACGTGGAGATCTTAAATACAAGAGCTTGAGCAAGAACTTAAGCTGCTCGACCTTTCAAGCGATATCGCTTCGCTCCACTGGCTTTTGAAAAGTTCCAAGAAAATCCCACATTTTCGAGCCAAATTTTGATCAGCAATGATGACCATTTTAACAACACGCAAATTGAGGCCTTTGGGACAAAGAGCAACCTAAATAGATTCAAGAGCTTGCATTTTATTCAGAATAAACGGTTTGGTGTGGTTCGTAGGCCAGTGGCGAACCTTCGATGGCGAACGTTATCACGCCATGATAAACGACTATTTGATGCTTGAAATCGAAGCTCGTGATCTCGGCGACATTTGGTTTGAACAAGACAACGCCACTTCCCTCACATTTCATCAATCAATGGATTTATTGAGAGAGCACTTCGGTGAGCATATAATTTCACGTTTTGGTACAGTCGATTGATCGCCAGGATCCTGTAATATCAAGCCGCTAGACTTTTTTCTTTGGGGATATGTAAAGTTTAAAGTCTATGCGAACAATCCCGCTTTGATTCCGGCCTTGGAGCAAAACATCACACGTGTCATTCGAACGAGTATTCAATAATTGTACTTAATGGGTGGACCTTCTGACACGGAGCCGCGGCCGACATTTGAAAGAGACAACTTTTCGAATTATAATGAACATTCCTCATTAAATTTGAAGTTTCTTTGTATTTCTTTAAAAAAGTAGGGAACCTCTAAATGGATCACACTATATATACATACATACACTTAAGTATATAACGTTAAAATCAGACTATATACGTACTAAAAAAAGCTTATATGACATATAACATGTGCAACGAATAATCAGCAGAAACTGGAATCTAAAACAGAATACAATCGTGCGGATGCTTACAGCTATCATTAATCCAATTCTTACACATGAAGCAATGGTGTGGGGACAGCATTAAGTAGATACTATAATACTGCAAATAAATTAAATGGAATACAGACGGTAGTCTGTGCAGGAGGTACCAGGAGTCATGTCTGACTGATGCGCTTAATATGCACCTGCTTTAACTGGCCATAAATCCCATAGATTCGCTGTTATAAGAATCAATGAGATATGAAGCTGGAACATGGAAAGTTAAGAACACTACGATTTCTTGAACCTGCTCAAAATAGATCCAGATAGATCAGATTTTATTCTCCCAAACTAGATTTCAATAGTGACTTCCAGATGATAATACCATGTAGGCGTGAGTGCAGAAGAGGTTTAGTCAGGGAGGAGTCTACTATATCATTCTATACCGACGGATTCAAAATGCACTGTGGAGTAGAGACAGAGATGTGTTCCGAGATCTTGATGTCTGTCTTTCTATCCGCCTCTACTGAATAACGACGGGAGAGTACAGAAAACAATCATATACACATATAACCAGGCAGCATTGCTAGACTTCGCCAAAGTTTAATTCCAGCATAGTCGACAAGTGTAGAAAGGTTTTAAGTTCTCTCGCATGTCAATTCCACTTGTCCATAATCTGGGTTGCCGGCCATTGGAATATTTTCGGCATCAAAAAAGCAGACGATTTGATAATGTCAGGAATCTTTCTAAAAGATGCCGGGGCAGAAATAATACCGAGCCGATGAAAAAAGAGTTTTACACTCACTTTGAAAAAATTACACAGAGATGGAAATCAATAACCAGCCGCCAAACAACAGATGTCGTCCAAATATGGCAAGATAGAACTAAGCACTTATTACATAAGTTCAGGTATAGTATTTAGAGACTTACAGCTATCATAATGGGGCAATGGCCATTTGGATAACAAGTTGAAAATGGGTATGCTCTATAACAAATCTTGCTGCAGCTGCAAACGCGAAGGTAGTAAGGAAATGTTGCTGTACTTCCTCTGTGAGTGCCAAGATCTATTAAAAACTCGACATAGAACTATTAGAATCCATCAGGTACCAAACCTTGAATGTCTGCCATAGCATAATACACATAAGTAGTTTCATTGATGGACCCAACTGGTTTGAACACACCGATGAAACGTGAAAGCAAGATTTAAAGATCTTTCGATAATGTATCAAAATGACATCTAGAGCTAATTGAGCCCGAGAGGGTTACCCTCCAAGCTACCTACCTACAGGGTTTGTCCAGAAAGTAATAGGACTGAGTCGATTTAAAAACATGGTAATCGTTACAATTCTTCAAAAACTTTCAAAATAGGCTCCTTCTGCGTTGATGTAGCGCTACCAGCGCGATTTCTAAGCATTGAAGTCGTCACGGAAGGCATTCTCCGGAATAGCCTTGAGAGCCGAGATGCAAGCTGCTTGGATCCCCTTTCATCGGTCTTTTCAGGTAAGGAGACAAAATAGTCTGCGGGGGCCATATCTGGGCTGTAGGGCGACTGCGGCAGCGTTGGAATGCCGGCCTTAGTTAGGTAGCTGAATGACAGTGTGAGCCGGGGCGTTGTGGTAGTGCAACTTCCACGTAAAACTTGGCGTTGACGGTTTGTCCAGGAGGAAAAATTTTATGATGGACGATGCCTTTGATGTCATCGTTTTCACTTTGGATTTGCTAATTCATCAGCGATCTCTTCCCGGCATTCCAAAAAGGTCCTGTAACTTATATGACCTCTAACATTTCCTTCTGGGTGTTATCATACAAACTCCCAAGAAAACTTAATGCACCTTGTTCAGGGTATAGATAAGTATATAGAGAGCTCAAGCAAGGCTTAATTAAATAGCCGTTTTTTCTAAAAACAATGCGTTGAACCTTAACCGCCCACAAGTACAGTGTCCTCAAAAGTCGCATAAACAACGCGAAGTAGTAAACAACTTCAACCAAATAATTTGTTTTATTTGCCTTGAGTTTGCCCCTAGCAAGCCTTTGAACTGAGAAAGCGAAAAAACAAGCCTCACATTCGCACTGGATTTATGTGTATTGCATTTTACATTATTGCAGCAGAAACATTTCCGCCACCGCAATGATTATGCATAGAAGCCGCGTATAAATACCGCTACGTACATGCATATGTAAATAAAATCGAAATGCATATTTATATAAATGTATATGTGAATTTGTATATATGTAAGTAGCTGTATAGATGTGCGTCCCTGGTAGGCACTAAAGAGCAGCGTTGAACCTACACCGCCCTCGGCTATTGAAAGTGGACTTTTAAATGCCAATCGCACGCTCTATTGGCAGCCATGATGAGCAAGTCACTGCCGCGCGCACGCACACAGCTACACGCGCAAATGCATATGCAAATTCATAGCCTCATTGTAAAGTGCTTGCGCTCGAGGGCGCGGCTGCGGCGCGCGGTTGTTGCGGGTGCGTGGGGTTATTGGTCGCACGGCCGTCGCAGCGGCGCGCGTACAAACATTTTGTCACCTTTGATGTCAACATTTTGCTGCATTCGATTTTTATAATGCGCAATTTGCATAAAATATTCCTTGCAGCGTGGCGCAGCGCAGCGCGAGGTGAAATGTGAAATGAAATTGAAAATGTTCTACGCAAGTGAATATGAATGAGCAGCGCGGCGCGGCGGAGGGCGGCACAAAGTGCGTTGCTGTTGTTTGCATTTATTGCGGAATTTACTCCTACATACAACAAATAGTTGCCTGGTTTATGCTTAATGTTGCTATTGATGTGTTGTTGTTGCATTGTGGTGGCAAGCGTCGCAGTTGTCGCACAAAATGAGGTCAAATCGGTCAACAGCGAACTCAAATCAACAAATTCAAATGCTTTGGCATAAATATGCATTTGCATAAATGTGTTTGTGTGTGTGTGTGTTTGTGTTACAAACGGGTCCTTATTGTGACTGCCACAATGCAGCTGGAAGGAAGTTTTGCGAGAAATTGCTTTTTAAATGGAAAGTTGTTAAGTTCGCACGACAAGCTGATGACAATTTATTGCAAATAACTTATAACTGTAAAATACTTTGGGGGAACTAACTAATTCTGTTTTTGAGTGCTTTCATAATCAAGCTCCACTAGAATGGAACTTCGACGTATAGCATTTGCGCTAAATATTCTTGAAAGTGGTTGCTCCCGCTAAGTTCTGCAACTGGCATTGCCTAAGCAGTTTTCTAACTGTGTTGAGTAATTATGTAATATGAATATACAAAATTTATTATAAAAGATAAAGAGTTGTACACTCACAATGTAACAATCTGAATAACAACGAAAAATATTAATTGTTACTCGAATACTCTTCAGTCTTCGAATTTGTTTTATATCTTTTGGCTTATATCTTTCTTAATAGTGATAGAACTTAAAGATGCACTTTTTCTAACTGATGGCTTTGTGAGAATTGCGGAACTTAAGAATTTTGCGCATTGGTTTCTAGTTCCTAAATTTTATATATACTTAATATCGAGAAGATATTTTGTAAAAATTCACTTTTTGATTTCGAACCACATCTCATGAAGCTTACGAATATAGGTAAGATATCCTTGGCTCCGGGCATGCCCGAAGTTTGTAGCTTCGCCACTGCCCAGATCTGGCACCTTATCGACTATTTTTTCGTCGAAATGAAGTTGTGATCTCCGAAGCGAGATATTTTGAAGCAAAAGGACAAATTCATACTACATAGAAATGGTGTCATACAAACTCACTTGTTCAGTAACTCACATGACTCAAAAATGTATTAACTCACATGTAGATTACCCTACCGAATTTCTGATATCACTGATATCCATTTTATGTCATAGTGGGAGCATCAGCCCAGATATATAGACAAGACCATAGTGTTTGGCAGACTTATACTTAAGTCACTTCCTCTATTCAAAAAGAGATAAATTATTTAGAATTCTGTCAATCTAATAGTTGGAATTTTAATAGCTATAAAGGGTGATCCATTTCAAGATTCCCTACTTTTTTCAAAGAAAAAACACCGAAACTTCGGGGAATAATTATTATCAATCGAAAGAACATTCTATTTTTTGAAAATTTAAATGATGGCCCGCGGCTACATCTCATACGGTCCACACGTTGAATTCAATTTTCAATTACTCGTTCAAGCATTTTTTGACTGGTAATTGGCGAATGACACGCGTGATGTTTCGCTCAAGCCTGAACCTGAAGCGGATTTGTCCGCATAGACTTTAGACTTCACATGTTCCCAGAAGAAAAAGTCAACGGTGTGATAACACACGATCTTCGATGAGCAATCGACCGCGACAAAACGTTAAATTATTTGTTCACAGATCCATTAATTGATGAGATGTGTGGGAAAGGGAAGAGGCGCGGTCTTGCTGAAACCAAATATCGCCGAGGATCACGAGCTTTAATTTCATGATGAACATGACAGCTTGACGCCACGATGCATTGACCTGGTAAAAAAAAAAAATCTATTGAAAAAATGTACGCCTACTTGGATCAACAGTTATAAGCTATGAAATTTAAATAGTATTTATTGATCTGACCTGCATCCGAACCGAATACTTCAATACGAAAACGTATAGATTAAAAGCTTTAATATTCAGATAAGCATCCACGATGATAAGGTTGTACTTTTACAATGACTTGAGCAAACAGATGTTCGGTATCATCTAGACTACATCAATCTCATCTGTGAATACTTTCCAGGACATATTTAATCAATTCTTAATCATCGCATATCACCGCAAAAGTTTTCGTCAAATTTAAGAAACATTTACGGTTATGCTGTTTTTAGGAGCAGTGTTTGTTGATTATCTCAACCTTTTTCGCTAATAGAGTTAGATTTAGAAATGGTTCCTAAAGAATCATACCTCTTCTTGATGTTACCATATACAACACAGGACTTTTGGAGCACAATGAGCCTAATGGTAGTCTGATTGGAGCCGCTTCTAGTCAGACCGTCTACCACCATTCTTTCAACAAACCCGCTAACCAGGCAATTTACTATCGCATCTACTTTACACTAACTTCAAATTACTGTTTATATAATAGAGACAAACCTTCAGTTCAAGGTTCTATGTTATCTGATAGGAAAAATTAAAAAATTAAGAATTTTTAGAATTATTTTTATATTGACTTTTAACCTCAGAGTATTAAAAGCCTTGAAACACCGAGTACCACATACTCAAAGAAATTCACATTGCTTAGATAAAAGTAAACAATAATCTTCAAAGCCTTCCTTTCGACATGTTAACAATCAAATATTTTCCTTTTTCCAACATAAAATCCTTAGTAACACTTGTTTGATTCAGAAAAATAAATGAGAGTTATTAAAATTGTTTTCTATGTTCACAAAATATTATTATATTTTATTACGAAACAACTACAACAACTTAAAAAAGGATCTTCTATCTTATCACCTTACAATTGTGCTTTATCGGCGTATTCCTCCTCATACTACACCAAGATCAGTTGTGAACAAACCATGAAGGGCAACAAGGCCTATGCTCACATATTTGAGATCATTGTCTGGCCGATGCGCCCGGATTGTCCAGCGGCCAAGATGAATAATTGAAGTAAGCAAAAACAAAAAAAAAACAAATACAAAAAGCTGGCTGAGTCAGCGAAAACAAAAGAATGCTGTTTTTATTAAATGCATAACTACAACTAATGAAGGCTATAGGTATATGCTGTCAAATATTCAGATATTAGGGTTCTGAAGTTAAGTATTTGAAATCTTCAGTCAATATCAAAACATAAAGCTCTAATAGTGACTTTAGGTCGTGTTACGTGCTGTTTATCATATATAGAGCCAGAAAAACGGTAAATGATGTGTCCATATCCGGTAGCTAAGGCTAGGTTAAAGTTAGAACATAGGGCTCATTCTCGCACCAAAGGTAAGCCAGGATGCCACTTGGGCAGCTGTGAACGTTGGTCCTCTGTGATGTCTTCTAGATATGAATTACGAATCTCTTTATCAGAATCGACGAAGCGCTTTGAGCCGACCACAAAATTTGTTAAGGCAGCGAATATCAATACCAGTTCGCCAAGTTCGCCGAAAGTGTGTCTAAAACCAAAAAGTGGAGAAAAGAAAATGTCTAGATGATTAAATATCTTCAATTTAGCTTTAAGAATTTGCGTCCAACAAGAACGTAACCTTACCCAAAATGAGCCGATTGGATGGTGCCTATTCAGAACGAATACCATGCCAGCGAGATGAATCTTGTTAAGAGCAAGTGGTTCGGAGGACCTCTTGGTTTCCACCAGGGCCAGGAGAAGCCCATAGTTTTAGTTATTGACTTCTGGACTTCACTGGAAGTCCATAGGTCTAACACTAGAGAACAAGAGGATAGCGTACCGACTCGTTGACAATCTGATGAAATTGGGGTAAAATGCCCTATTTAGCAAACTCATGGCGTTTTAGTTTCCAGGATTCCGTACTAATCCGGTACCCAAACCCGTCGAATAACAAAGTAGCTTGTTGTTACTAAAAAAATAATTTGACAAGTCTTTTATCGCAGCGAACTCAAGGCGCAAGTATTGTAACTCTGCTATCAGATTAAATCCACATCTCTAAAAGACTTCATCCCTTTATGGTTGTCACGTCCACTTGAAAGAGGCGTCAGTGTTCTGGTGAAGATAGAGCTTTTGATTAATGACCTCCTTCTAAATTTTGATCCAGCCGTGTAAAAGCTCGCTGCATCACTTCTCCATTCAAATGATTTCACAGGAATGCTGCAAAAGCATAAATTTCCTGCCTTACTGGGTTTAGCCGAGCTTACAACAGGTCGTTCTTCCATTTCGCTGTTTAGCGCCAATTGGAGACACCAACTGTAGCCAGGTCTTTCTTCCACTTGGTCTCTTCAATGGAGTAGAGGCCTTCCTCTTTCTCTGCTTCGAGCGGCGATACTGGGTCGAATAAACACGGAGCTTGAGCATGTTTTAACCATTTGGACAACATAACCAAGCCAGCGTAGCCGCTGCCTCTTAATTCGCTGCACGTATGTCGTATAACTCATACAGCTCATCGTTCCATCGGATGCGATATTCGCCGTGTTCACTGACAGACCCATTTGCTTTGCTTTTTGTCAAACCAGTTGAAAGCAGAACTAATGGTACGGTTTTTATGGCTAATCTATCAATGCCATCGGCTTACGCCTTCTATTCTATTCAGCTCTGCAGCTCGAATTATTTTCTACGCAACAGTAGAGAGTCGCCCTTGTCTGGAAAACTGGTATCGAACGGTTCAGAGGTGGCCTCAGATTATGAAAAAGCCGTTTGTTCCGTATAGGAATGACATTGCCTATAGCTTGACATTATTTTGTCAGAAAGAGAATACGGATTTCGCCTACTTTCTCTTGAGGATGAAGTATACAACTTTGTGATATCTCCTCCTTTTCCATATTGACTTTGAAGATGGCTATTGCTTTTGTACCACATTTGATTTCGGACTACCAGAAGACAATCCACGCAATACGTAATATTCACCTATTATGTATTGAAAGTTTCTTGGACTTATTGTTCAGATACGAGGGTTATGTGACATTTGCTTTCAATTAGAAAGAAGATTCACTTCACACCTACTGTAATTCATATAAACCTCTTACAATCACCAGTTCAGCTGGATGTGATTCATTAAAAAAAAGATGTTTCCAACCTCGTCTTCCTCCCAAAAGATTCTGCAATTGGTATCCCGTAAGATATTTAACCTTAACACGGAAACACCAATAGTCCCATGTCCAGGTAAAACCCCTACATTTATGAAAAGCTTAACCTAGCTCAGAGTAAAAGGCAAGATAGTTCTCTCACGTTAGAAATTCGCCGAAAGAGAACGATGCTCCTAACCGTGGCCACTATAATGACAGCCAGGCTGAAGTGCTCTTCTTTCCCAGGTCTTTAGCGCTGTAGTTTCCAGCGATACCGGTATGGTCTGGTACCCAAACTAGTCTTATCCAGAGGTAACTCTGACAATGATAGTGAGGTTGGGCATTACTTAAACACAGGTTGTAGACGAACTTTTTAATAAAAAGAGAAAAAAATATAAAAGATCTTATGTTTTAAACCCCTTCGAGTAGGCGTAAAGACAAAATTCAAAAGAGGTTATTACTTGTCCATTTGATAACTATCTGCCTCGAACCGAGGTTCTTAGACGAGAGATGTTTCGTTTGATGCCCAGAACTTTTTTCAAATATCGGAAGTTTCTTTCCATTCATAGATGAGCTAACTTAAGAACGAATAAAATGTATCGCCCTAATCCCCATATAATGAAGTATAAACACCCTTACGTATACGAATATATGCATAACTCTATATTTATATGTATATGTTATATACATTTTAAAGGATGAGAGCTATATGCGTTTGAATATTAGGTAGGTGTAGGCAATGACGATGTCAGTGAAGTGCTCGGCGAGCAGACAACCGAAAACGGCTGAACGCAGCGAACACCATTTGGCTTTCTAGCTGTAAGGCAAAGCAAGCAGACTACTGACTGCCAAATCAGAGACCGCACGAAAGGGTACGATTACGCAGACTAGTATGTGCCGTGCAAGATAATTTTTCCAGCTTAAACGCATACACACAATCTTTGTGGCATTTGTGGCATTGGCCGTGCGGACAGACAATTGAGAGGCTGATCTGGCTATCTGCGCGCGGCTGCTATTATTAAAATGTTGTTATGAGCGGCTGAAGGGTTCGCTTTACTCAGCGCTTAGTCAACAGCACTTGCTGAGGTGCTGCTTTGTTGTTGTTGTCATTATTGTTGTGGCTTGGAGCTGTTGTTGGCCGTTTTAATTTCCAAGAAAGTTTGCGGCTAAATATCAATTTAAGAGATTTTCGGAATTCAAATTGCCACCGGGCAATGGGCACTCTTCATTACTGCGCGCACACACACGTACACACACACGCAAAAAAAATACTTGCACATAACTGTGGGTGCGTGCGTGTGTTTTGTATTTAGTGTGTACTATTGTTGTTGCCTTTGTCTCTGTTTGCGCGGTTATTTGCATAAAAACGCCTAGCCAGCGGGTCAAAGCGATTAAGTCGCGTTGGCTAACATTTGAGCGCGAGTTCTAGAATAGGCCGCGCATTGATTTGTAAATTGTTTGCTAATAATTGCTTGCTGGCGGAGCAGAAAACGCGCGCGATTTGACTAGTAAATTATTATATTTTGGTGAATAATTATCGGTTGAACGCGCGCATTGTCGCAGCGCAGCTCCAGATCTGCTGAGCTGCCGCGGCGCATTCTTTCCAATGAAACAACGCAACGCGGCGGAAATAGAAAATTAGTACACGCCTCAAGTTGAGCCTGCGCCGCACGGGTATTGCACCACGGCAGGCCTTAACTAATAACAACACCACCGAATATTATTATTATTACCGAATCTTCTTCATATGAGTTGAGGTTATGTTCTTGCGCGCAACCGATTATTAACTTCATTTGTGCAGCGCTATCGCAACGAATGCATCTGAGATGACTATGCGCGCGGATCCAACTGGCAACCGCCAACGCCCGCCGAAATGCAATTAGCTGCTGTGGCAGAAGCTGTCCGCCACCAAGGATACCGGCTGCCATGGCGCGCGCGCCCCAGCCAGCGCCAACTGCTGGACGAGAGTAAATTATTTGCTGCACAGCAGCAGCCACTTAACGAAATAATGCAAGACAAAAGCAACAACAACAACAACGATAATAATAATATATATACAAAAAATGTAAACAAATGCTGAATTAAACTTTTACGTCTCCGTTTCGTAATTCATTGAGCAATACACGACGGCCTACGTGAGCTGCGCGCACCGCGCTCCTCAATGTCTGTTCATCGGCTATCACCGCCGTATGGTTGTCCTTAATCGCAGCCAATTTAGCCTGCGGCGACTGCACTTACGCCGCATCTCTTATACTCACATTTTACTCTGTCGTTTTTTGCATTGCAGCCGAACCCGCCCACTTACCGAACATTTTTTTATAATTTCAAATTTCTTTTTTTGCAACGCATTCCATCCAGCTGCGGTGCGCTGACCTTGCTTCCCTTTGCGCCTCTTGCTGCGCCTCAGCCTTGCGTTGCGTTCGTTTGCGCGCCCTTAAAGTGGTCGATAATGTCTGCGGGACGCAAAAGCGCAGCGTACGTGAGCGCAGCAAAGCAGAAAAAATCACAAACTTCACTGCATCCTCCCACTTTTTGCAACGTCATCAAGTGATGTTGCGGCGCAACGGCCTCCACATGGCTACCGCCACTGCCACCCTCATGTGCACGCAGATCGCGCAGATGCGCCGTCGATGACGACGCCGGCATATTAACTTATTGCTGCTGGCCACGTTATAACACAGGAGCGCGCCTCCTACCGCTGCAACTGCCACACCGCCAACTACCGGCCGATTGGCTTGATTTGCCACAAGAGCTTGCGTTGCCGCAATTATATTCAGCAAAGCGGTCGGTGTTTGTATGCGTGTTTGTACTGCATATGCAATGTGCTGCTGTGCGGGAGATGTTGCACGGTTGCTCTTCAACATTTGATTTACGATGCGGCCACTGGCCGTGGTAGGAGTTGCAAGCAAATGCGAAAAGAAGAGAACTTTTAAACTGCTGAAAAAGATGCTTGAAAAAAAGTTAAGAAAAAGTGTATGAAGAAAAAATCACATCCACCTCCTCTTCCGGCCATCGAGTCCACGCGTAGCATGTATTTTGCATGCGCATTCGTCTGACTGCGTTTTACAGATGCTTTTCACAAGCGCACAGCCCTGAATTGGTGGAGGATAAAGTTCGCATCTAATCAATGCGATTGCAATACGAAGATATCCGCGTAATTACACAGGCAAACATATTTTTACTCCTCGACCGCAGGAGATTAAGCGTCATTTACATTTCACTGAGCAACAAAATATTGAAAATTTGCCAGTGAATAACTGAAAAAATAAACTTCTTTTGAAAACCCCAAAGATCAAATAAACATTTTTCCATATAAGACCTTGAGTTTGATCGGTTGTATAGCAGCGATTCGAGAAAAATGATCAGCTTCTTGGGTAGGAAAAGACATACGAAAAAATTTCAGATCGATATCTTAAAACTGAGGGCCTAGTCCGTGTGCCAGCACTACTGAAAAGACGGCCCAACGAACGGACGGAAAGATGGACATGGCTAAATATTCCAATTTGATACGCTGATCATTTATATTTCTCTAGGGGTATACTAACTGGTCACTGTATGGTGGTGACATACGCCTGTTGATGGGGCTGACAGATCGAGAAGACTGTAGGAAATTGTCTAGTTACAGAGGCCACCAGGAAGTCATGAAACGCATCTCTTGTGCACTTGTCCCGCATTGGCAAAACTATGCCGCGCATCTGGGTCCCCATCGATAGTGAGGCACAGAGCAGCAGAGTCTGTTGAAATTCGCGTCAAGCGCAGGCATCTGTAACTGATGACCACTCCTTTCTTGAACCTAGCAAGGAAATGTCCATCTAGTATCGCAAAAGTCCCTAACTGGTCTATGCATTATTGGTCTTATTGGCCTGATTGATTAATCCTAATTTTATCTAGGATTCCTTCGCTTCCTTTTTGTGTTACAAAACATCGTGGCAAACTTAGTATACTTTTGTTGAGGATATAAAAACGCATTCCACGCGTCAACCGCTGTGGAGGCTAACCGTCCACGATTTTGTATTGACAGACCAACATAGCGGATTCGCTGGAAACTACAAAGCTAATGAAAGTTATTAAAAGCAATACCCTGCCCGATTCATCACGAGTGAAACGAGAAGCAACTCCGCCGTCATCTTACGTTCTAGCACTGAACTTATAGAACTCGTGTGTCTAAAGCGTTGGTCGAAGACCGGCTTCTGTGCGACTGCGAGATTCTTCTAGCCTAGAATAAAACCCCTGGGATTTATTTCGAACCCTTGCCTTTAGGCAAAGTTCTCGTCTTATCGCATTTTTAGGAAATATTACTGGACATTGTCCAATAGACATTCATGCCCCAAGAGCTGTATTGTACAGCTATCGTAGGACCAAAAATGTAACAGTTACATAGTCATACTTTCGGTGAATCAGTTGATTTAACCGAAATTGACGTTAACCGCCTCAAGAAATGTGATAAAGTACAAAGCACATTGTCGGCTTGTAAGGGTTTTATGAACGATTCAAAGGGATTTAGTAGCACTTAGGTTATGTGAGCACAACGGACCGACTTTTCTAAGCTTTCCAAGTGAGGTCCCTGTTAGAATAAACATTTACCGTAAGCTTAACATATTGGTGAGACCAACAATTGCAGGTGTGCGAGACAGTTGAAAGAGTAGACAAACGGGGTTCATATTTGGGGTTCGATATTCGGCACTCCGAAATATTGCGAACAATACACGTCACTGTTTGTCGCGGCATAAGCTCAATCTGACAGTTCTTGCTGTTCCATGACCGTCGACAAAGCATGGGTTCGTGGTATCGACCAGAGATCAACGCACCGTGGGCTTCAAGAGTCAAGAAGGTAATTACTCGCTTTTTGCCTGGAAAGATAATGACTATCAATTTCACGAATTCATAAGTGAGCTATATCATTGTTCTATTTCAGAGATCTACAGCAAATGTTTTTGTCGGGATCATCAGAGTCAATCTTAAAGGAAACCAAGATGAAAAATAAATATACATTATTCTTTTGTAGAGGGACCGAAAGAATTCATTAGTGTCATAAGCTCAAGTAATGATTGAATAATAACTTATTTGAGATAACAATGCCAGTGGTATTGAGGATTCTGAACCTATTATGCGTATATATAAATTTCATAATTGGCATACAGATTACGATTTTCTTTTCGTTAGCTCTAAATTACAATTTATACCAGTTGAAAGGCACCGGTAATCTGCAATTTTGAGACTCGCAGTATTCGAATTTGCTCATCATATCTTCATATACGTCATCTTGATTACGTCAAGGATTAAAAGTAGTTCTAGGCCAGCTAAAAAATCAAAATGGTGCAGTTGTCAGAGTTGTTCACTGCACAGAACCAGGAGTTCGATCTCGCTTCCACAAAATATTAGAAGATAAATATTTTCTTATAGCACACTAACTACATAGGGGCAGGTGCGTATCTTGGCTATAACAAGATAGTGATTCAAGTCAATGTTAAGACCTCGGAGTGCGCACGTCCAAAACCCTGGAGTCGCACAACATGATCGATCTGATTGGGGGCTTCTCGATCCGGAGACAGCCAGGTAGCTTGATGAATTTTTCCTTCCTGGAATGTTGTACTACAGATAACCATTTAATGCGCAGTAAATGCTACAAAGACCTACTCGTCTCAGTTATTGTCCCATTACTCGCTTTTTCTTGGACAGCGGTGATGTCAACCTATATTTTTACGAGGTCATCGACTAGGTGGCGGCACCCTTCCCAATTGAACCGGACATTCAGGTGTATGCCCTTAAATTGTTGTCCCTAATGCTTTTGCCATGGTCGCCTTTAAAATAGGGGTTTCTCTTCCGAGGCTGTTGTTTGATTTTCATTGGGGCGCTTTTTTTACGTGGCGGGTCTCAAACCCCATGGTCTTAAAAGATGTGTAATTTCCTTCCAACATCACAGTGCAAACTTTTTAGAGTGTTACCTCTTGATTATGTAAAGAGTGGGAGTTGGTATCATAATAACATAGAAACTTATAATTTAAAGTCCTACTGCAGAAGATCTTAACTGTGAAAAGAAAAAATACTGTGAGATATGAAAGTTTAATCGCAGTCAATAAATTAAAATAGAAAAATTTCTTTAGTAACATACTACTAACATACAGCTGTTGACAGCTAGTTAGAAACGCTCCCTTTTTATACGGTGCTGTGTATAATGATAAAATGTTTGATATACCCGTTATTTATATTCCAAAAAACATTGCATTGTTTGTGTTACATGCCTATATTCACTACGAAATCTGCTCAGTTTTGCAGTTGTGCAGTTGAAATTCTGTTAATTTTTTCCCAAATAGTAAATGCAAGTTACGATATAGAAGATGAATTCAGTGTGACAGCTAATTAGAAACAGTTTAAAGAACTAAAATTAGTCAATGTGTTAACTTTTATTAATAATATTATGGATTTCTGTTAAGGGTGTGTTTCAAAGTAGTGGTTTGAAATATATTTAAATTTATTATACTCAAGTTTTTTGATGAGGAAAGCTGTAACTGTGGCACCTACCCTTCGTAGCTACATCTTTGACATTCGTCGGTCTGGAAAGATATCCAACGAAATTTCGAATAAGGTCAAATGCTCAAAAAAATTGTTCGGAATGTTCTTAAGCATATATATAATTTTAAAGCTATTTTCAACATTGCACGGAAAGAAAAACCCGAAAAAATTCAAATAGAAATATACTGCAGAATTACTACTATCTCCCCGAGGAAACACAAATAAAAAGAGTACTACTGACGTACTACTTGAAATTCAAGACGAATATAATGTCCAAATATCCAAGAAAACAATTTCCTGTGTTTGTCGTTCCTGGACTTTACGGCAGGGCAACACGCAGGAAACCACTTCTGACTAAAATTCATAGAAAACGGCGCGTAGACTTTGTCAATTCTAATTGGTCTTGGACAACAAATCAATGGAGTTATGTCGTTTGGAGCGATGTAAATTAGTAAAATTAGTCGAAAAGGTCTTGATGGTCGAAAGTATGTTAGCCGTCGAATCAAGCAAAAATTTGATCCCCGCTATCTTTCAAGCGAAGTGAAGTATGGTGGAGGATCTTCATGGATGTGGTGCTGTTTTATTTGGTGTTGTGTTGGTACACTCCATGAGATTGATAACTTTTAAACAAGGGGAAATACGTCGACATCCTGAAAAAATGTCATTATGTCATGAGCGGAGGAAAATTTGCCTGTTATATGGAAATTCCAACAAGATAACGATCCAAATCATACGGCGAAGTTGGCACAAAAGTATTTTGATGAATATTCCATTAATGTTTTGAAGTTGCCATCGTTCAGTCTAGACTTGAACATCTCTGCGTGATGTTAAAGAGCCATACATGCACCAAAAATATCCTAAATATGAATGTTTTATTTATTTTTTGTTGCTGAAATATTTTTCGTTTCTAATTAGTTCTCGCACTCAAATCATTGGATTTCACATATTTTTTGTTAAAATCTTTAAAACAAAACAGAATTTTAAAACGAAATTTTTACTATTAGAGTTTAAGATTTAACATAAGTTTCAATAAAATAAGTTAAAAATACAATAAATATAGGTGTTAATTTTTTTGAAGAAAACATGGATTTACTTTCCAAAATAGTTGTCGTTTCTAATTGTGTCAACAGCTGTACATATGAATATAGGAATTTATGCTCTTGCGAATTTTTTATTACCCCTCTCATATGCGCAAAACAATTTACAGCACTACATCAAATGCAATCACATACCTTCCAAAACTTCCAGCTCCCACGTTCCGAAGATATTCCTAGAAACACACCAAACCCGCACCACACCTGCCCGCTCCACGGACGGAAATAGCAAAGCAGGACTACGTACACTTTCAATTCAATTCGTTGGCAACGCATTCTAATAAACGTAAATAATTGTCCAATTGCTCGTCAGTGGCGAATTTGAAAGCTTCATCAATCATCCCACGACTATAATTGTGTTTGGCCGAATGTCCAACTGACTTGAGTGACCACCAACGCCACATAAGGCAAGGATACACGAGCCACAACACTCAGACAAAACCTTGCTAACTGAGGAAACAACACGTCAGCCACAGAAGAAGTGTAGTACATACAACTTGTGGCACATGCAGCATTTTGCATGACGCACAGAGTCCAAAAACACTGAGAAGAGCAAATAAATAAAGTGCGCAAAGAGCGTATAAAAACTCATTGCTACGGCGCAGCAGGATATTAAAGCACGCAGCAGCAGCCACCAGATTGATACATGCCACAAACGCTGTTGGCTGCTGCGGCAACAACAGCAATCGCCAGCAATCACAGCTGTAATGAATAGCAGTCGAAGTGGCAACCGCAATTCGTTAGCGAGGCGTCGAGCTGCTAACCATTGCTGTCCGCTTGCTGCTGCCTGCCTATTCATTGGCAATTTGATTTGTTTTTATTGCGCGTCGCGTTCGATGAGCGACGACGACTAAGACCGCGCCAGAGCGATTCGGCGAGTCACCGTAGCGCACGGCTCTGCCAGCAACACAGCAATACCACAAACCTTTAACCTCTTGAACCCGCAGAGACAATGAGCTATTAACAGTGCAATATGCCGACTCTGTCTTAACGCATCTTGGCTCGAGCGAGCTCATGAGCTCAACGTAACGCATAGAAATCAACCGGTGCATCGTCTACAGTATTACTGTGTGTTATGGTTGGCACGCGCCCGAGAACACGTGTCGTCAGTCTCTTGAACGCCCTGGCAACCACATACCGCTAGGTGCGTGCGTAATCCGCTGCTTCCAGCTCGTGTGCCACAGCGCGTGGTAAGACTTTGTCGCAATGTCTGCTGAGGATCTTTGTGCAAGTAGAATTCGCAGAAATCTTGAGCGGTCATCAACTGCAGCGTTGCATTACGAAAGCACGGCCTTCGCCGTCGGTTGCCCTCTAATTCTTTATTCGACTGCCGCTTGTCATTGTCGTTAAGTTGTCGTGTTTTACGCAATAAATTACAAATGTTTTGTCGCATGTGCAACAGGCAGCTGACACGAGTGCCCGACTAAATATTTGCGAAAAAGGCACAAAGGTGCCTTAATTGGATCATCGTGTTAACAAATGACTATTAGGAAATATGGAGGCACATTTTTCCAAAATGTGCAATGAAAGGTGATGTTATGTAATGTTATAAAGAAACTGCTTGAAATAATGCTCTGCAGAAATCGATAGATCCTCGACAAATCATCGAAGAGATAAATCCTATATTTTTGACTTTATATCTGACCGAAAAGCCTGACTTGTAAATGAGTTACTCAAGGCCTCCGGTAAAATCTTCTATCTCCTAGAATTTCCTGTCCATATCTCTACAAATTTTTTTTACTCAATTGTCAATTATCAATCAGACTTGTTTACGAAGACCTTCACTATTCTGATCTTATATATAAGTTCGAAGTTACAATGGACCATGTAAAATTTACCTCTAAAAGGTCTTAGTAGTTCTGTGATTAAAGGCTCCTTACTAAAGAGAACTCAGATGCTAATTGCTTTCAAAAAGTTGTCAAAACATCAACTGTACCCTAACCAAATATGGTCTAGCCTTTGTCGATCCAGTTTTTAACAAAGTTTTTCTAATATCTCATTTATCTCAAGGCAACATAGGTGAGACAGACCTAGTTTACTCACATTGAGACAACAGACAAATATATAGGATTTTTTGGAGGCTTTACACCCGATGCAAGTTACCTGTTTCCGATATTCTACTGCTCTTCAGTATCAACTTGGCTGCACAGTTTCCCATTCCGTTCTTATTGATTGTTTAGTTAACCAACTAAATTCTCAAAAGCGTTCTAATCTTCTAAAGAGGAATAACTTGGAATATCGTTATTAGGTGATTAGGTATTACCTTGGAATTGATTTTTGAGATTCGACATTTAACAGATCAGAGATCCTACTGACATCATTGCAATATCAGAAGGATCAGTGAAAACCATTTTTAAAGATCATTTGGACCTAGGAAAAGTGGAACTGCAATATTAACTCAATTTTCGCAGTAAAACGCGTTAACGTCTGCGAAACAATGCTTTCCGACTACCAAGATATCATTAGACATATTATTACTGACGATGAGGCTTGGTTTATGCTTATGACACGAAACAGACGATCAATCAGGCCAAATATCGTAGTAGAGATAGAGGCGAACCCTGATTTTTCGTCAAAGCAGGTCAAAAATCAAGACCGTGTTGACAGTTTCTTCCAATTAACTACGAAGTAGCTGTGGTTCTCTCCGAATTCCTTCCAACTGGCCGAGAGTGTCAACAAAGAATACTATTTGGAGCGTTATACGCTGCGTATGCATATTCGTAAAATGAGTCCGGAATAATGGGATAACAACTATTTTTTTTTTGCATCACGATAATGCACCGCCGCTCCACTGCAAACTGTTTTTCGGGAGTTTTCGCCAAATTTTCTACCAATATCGTGCGCCGCAACTACAGAGTTCTCTGATATAGCTCCTGAGAGAGCTCTGGCTATTCAGCAAACTAAACGACCGCTCCGGAGAAACCATTTATGATCAAAATTAAGTCATTAACCATAAATCGCTACATATTGAAGGCTATTCCGGAAATTGACTTTAACAACTGTTTCGAGAATCAGAACAAACTTTGGCACATGTGTATTGGGATCAAGGGAACAAGAACAAAGTTTTATTATTTCTTGTCACAGTGAGACATAAAAGTTATCAAAGCATTATCAAAACAATTTATAAATGAAAAGACTCTCTGGAGCAGATTTTATTAAAGTACTGCACATTCGTAAAATATGATTTTGAAAGTTAAGTTCTCTTATCCGACCTTAAAGTCTGGTCTGGATGAGTCCTTTGTCTAGAAAGAGATTTCCTGTTTTGCTCATATCTGGTGTAATTGTTAAAGTATTTTTTTCCTCCTTGAGATATACGGCTACTATTTCAGCTGAAAGTACGGATATCAACCTTAAAATCAGGTATCGCTTGAACATCTTATTTACCATAGTCTCATTGGCGGTATGAGTTTTACGTTTTATTTCTTTCGGTATTTACCGGTTATAGGAAGAGATGAACGGTGATATTTTTATTCCTCTGTAAAACATTATTATCGATTAGTTGATGTTTAAGAAAATAATCTGGTTTGGAAGATTAAATTCAATCAGAAATATATATTTTTAAATTATGACTTCACGGGTAACCAAAGGACTACAATGAGACTCATCCACATTATTATTTCGATTTGATTGCCTCCAATGATTTGTCTCCAAATTTTTGGACTATAGATCATCCAGTCAGCTGCCTTGTGGATTCATTTCGATGGCGTTCCAGGTTATTGTAGGTTTGATCTCACCTCAAAACATATCAGTCATTTTTTTGGTTTTGTGCGTAAACATATGTAAGTCTTTGAAGGAGACGGTAATAGGCCAGAAAATGCAGCAAATATTGACAAAGCATTGGATTGTGAAAACTATCCACCTTTGGAGGTTAGTAACACTTTTTGGATTCCATGTTTCTGCAGCCATATAGAAGTGGGAAACTTTCATATGGAGTTGAATATTATAATTTTGGTTCGCTTGCTTGGCCTTCTTTATTCGTTTGGTGTCTTTCTTTGGCTCTCCGCCCACTCTATTTGTATTCAATTTGTTTCCTTTTTTCAGTCTAAAGGCAACGAAACAGAGTCTACGCTCTTATTATTTTTTCATTTTAATAGTTTGGGGATCCTCTACATAATAAAAAGCGTTACAGATTGCACGATGATGAAGGGTATCAAAATACAACTTGGAAGTCGATAAAGATGAGATTAAGGAGGAGTCCCATCTGACAGACTACTCCAACAATGATCAATGCAGGGCGCATTCAGAGTAAAAACTGTTGTTCTTTTCTCCATATCTGTGTGAAAATATTGGTATAAGAAAGTTCGAATTTATATTTTGAAGTATTCGAGAAAAATTGTCCAGGTTCAGCTATAGATTCTCTGTCATTAGAAAGCAACTGATCAAGCACTAACCAAAGTTTGGGGTTTATACTACGATTTATCTCAGCTTCATTTACTTCCAAAAATTATGCCTGCTCAACAAATCAGGTTCCACCAATTTGCAAAGTTCTCTTTCCTGCTGACCCCCATTCACACTGTCGTCCGTTCGTTCATTCCCGCCACCACCTTCTAACTATATATGTAGATTGCGTAGCTAATTAAACGATAATTTACCATTTAAAGAAGAGATAATTGGCGCTGCAACATGTGCCAGTATGGTGTGGCAAACAGTTGCTGCTGTCCGTAGTCTTCGACATGCAGAAGCGTATAACAATTCCACAACAGCGCGCATAGCGCCCACAGCAAGCGCAGCAAGCGCGTTTATAAATAGGTATACGTGTGTGTATAAGTGAATTTACAATGATGCGTTGCCAAATGTAATGTTGCAAGCAGGCCGAGCCGCGTGGCATTTGTGGCATTTGCTGCGATTTATGTAAGCAAAAACTCCAACCATCAATCTCTGAACTCCCCAAAGAGGATTGACGGACCAGAGACATAAACGCAACATGTTAGGCAACATTTCCTCTATGTGTGTGCGTGTATGGGTACACATATGTTGGTGTGTGTATGTGTTGTTGACCTTAAATTTATTTTTAGTTGCCTGTCTGACTGGCTGAACGCTGTTTCGCCCTAAGCGCGTGTGGCTAACTTGCTTGCTGGGTCGCTTCGCTGCCACCCACTATAAGCGTTCTTGAGGCCCTTGCCGCGGCTGCTTTAAATCCACATTTCAATTTATTTGTCGCTGCCGTCGAGTTGCGCGTATTTCGTTGCTGCTGTTGACTGTAAAGTGATTCCGGGAAGGGCGTTGCTCAAATTACTGCTGCCACCAGGTGGGCTGTTATTGTCCTGTGTTTGTTGTTGTTGTTGCTTTTTTCTCATTGTTGTTGTTGCTTTTTGTTCATTTGTTGTTGTATTTGTTAATGCTTTTGTTTTGTTGCTGTTGTTGACCATGTCAATAGCGCACACCGACACCACTTCATCAAGCGTAGGCAAACAATAAATTACGCAATCCGAACTGTCCATCTGCAGTCCATCAATCAAGTTGGGCCCAACGAACCGAAGGCCGCTGGCTGCAACACCACTACTAAAACCAGCCGGGACCATTACACCTGGGTAAGCAAACAATATACAATACAAGCGGCAATATAATGAGACAGCAACACTGCCGGCACATATGAAGCGTGAATTACGCACCAGTGAGTGTGGCAAATGGGAAAAGGCAGGCTGAGGCCAAGCGTCGAACGGGAGACCGGAACGTGGTGAAGGGAAGCTTTTGCTGTAAGTCCAAAATGCACACGCAACACCAACTCCATTGTCAGTAGCGCGCCACCCAACCCATCTACGAGGCCAACGACAGCCCATCAGCATGCAACTGTTAAGGCGCGCATGCAGCCCACAGCAATCCAGCCGTGCGACTGCCTAAACTGCCAAATAGCCGGCCAGCCATTTCCGCCACATCCATTACGCACATAACCATATCAGCATAAATTCCAGGGGCATCGTTAAGTGAGGGCGGTGAACCCATCAAAATGGTGTTGGGTGCGACGCACAGGCAGCACTACCACCGGCTACCAACAACACCAACACTACCAGCAGCCATCGCAGTGAGCTCGATGCGTTTCCGATAGCTTCCATTCTGAACCACTGTTGCGGTAGCTCCATCGACAGCTCCATCTAATGGGGAGTGCCGTCGCTAATGGGACTTTTTGATGCGGTAAATTCTAGAACATATTGCCAGTAATATTTGCAGCAGCTTGGCGACGCGGTACCACATACATTGTTATTGTGGTATGATTATGTGCCACATCACGTGGCATAATGCATTTCACACCTACTTCGCGCTTGAAGCTCCACGCAACTGCTGCAACAAATTAAGCGTTCTGCCCATACATAAAGCGGCAACAATGTGTTGCAGTTGCACCTGAAATTAACTCACGCATATGTTAGCGGTATTGCGCTGCCTTTCACCATGCACAGTCAGCCTACAATACGGCAATGTTGCAACAATGCGCGCCGCCAACAATTGTTTTCGACACTCGACAGGCGTGAGCGCGCGCCTTTAATCGGCACTATGTTAGCACGCCGCAACACTTGCCACAAATGCTTGCCTTGCCAGTTCCAGATTTTGTTGCATGCGCGCTTTTCAATTTTTATTTTGTCTTTGTTTTTGGCTTTTCTGCGGTTGCAGACCGTTCTAACCATTCACCCGCTCGCCAATTTACGACATAATGTTTGCAGATCTTAATTAAGGTTGCAGAGTAATAATTACGCACGCCTGGGATGGTGTTGCGCCACATGAGATCGACGCAGCCAGAATTGCCAGCGTCTTCTTCCTTCTCTTCTTCTTTTTTCGTGCTTTGCAACCCCACTTTTTGTTTTCTTGTTGTTGTTAAACACCTCCTCACCCCTCGTCAATTTGCAGATGTTCAGCTGCCGCGTAGCCGGCAGTGAATGTTGCCAAAGCCTGGCTCAAAGTGCCTAAACACAGCAGCTTTCGGGCGAGGATGCGAGTCCGCAACAACAACATGCTGCGGAATTATGAAAAAAAACAACAGCACCAACAACCATAACATACGGCACTTTCACAAAAGCAACCGGCCTAACCCGTTACAACTTATCTATCATTGTATGCAGAATGCTTTCCGACAATGCTAACAACTCGCAATAATAAATAAACAACAACAATAACAACAACCACAGCTACAATAAAAAACCAACAAAACAACTTGTGTTTGACAACAAGGGTTAACATTAGTAATGCCACACTGCCGCGCCGTCTCACCGTCCTGCAGCGTCATCCTGCGATCTGTCAATGCTCCAGCGACGACGACGGTGACGATGACGACGACATTTGACGCCGCGAACGACGCCAATGAATAAATTTTCACTTTAGATAAGCAATCGCCAAGTGTTGGTGTTGGCCTGCCGTCCGTTCTCGCTTCCTGTCAGTTTGGCGCGTACTCACTTGCGCCAGCGCCCACGATCTTGCGGCGCGGCGCGGTACGCCTACGCCAACCGCATTGTCAGGTTGGGTATGCTCAAATTTCATTTATTGTCGCTACTGTCGATCGAGCATACCAGAGATCGCAGATATGTTGTTGGCATGTTGCTGTGCTGTTAACTTTTAGAGTTGAACAAATTGTCGGGTGTAAATTCGATAAAGATGACCTTTGTAAAGGATATTGTAAGTTCGCACGACCGTTCGCGTTCGTTGATTTGGCCGCGATTGCTGAAGCGAAGGAGCAAGAGAAGCAACGCTGAGGGTGTTGTTTTAAGGTGGCTGAGTTGAGTTTAAGCGACTATGCTGCTGGAAAGCATTTTAATATTAAGAATTCTATGACGTCTTCAACACCTTAATTGTTTTTAAATTGTGAATCGATTATAATCAACCTGAAGGGTGGAAATCGTTTTCTTGGTTATATGAAAGCTAGAAGAACCAATTTCATAAATTTTATCAAAAAATTACACCAAGGTGATATGTTGACTTAGTACTTCGTAATGAATATTGTATTGTATGAAGAACTAAAATTGTAATTAAATAGGTATATGCCCCAGATCGATGTCCGATTTTATTTAATTTTTGACGCCAATACACATTTTGGTCAAAAGAATATGTCCGCTTTCTTCTTCTGTACTGGCGTGACACACCGCTTACGCGATTATAGCTGAGTTATCAACAGCGTGCCAGTCGTTCCTTCTTTTCGTTACGTGGCGCCAATTGGGTATTCCAAGCGAGCCAGGTCCTTCTCCATCTTGGTCCCTTCCGACGGAGTGGAGGTCTTCCTCTTCCTCTGCTTCCCCGGCGGGTACTGGGCGTCGAATACTTTCAGAGCTGGAGTGTTTTCGTCCATCGGACAACATGACCTAGCCAGCGTAGCCGCTGTCTTTAATTCGCTGAACTATGTCAATGTTGCCTTATATCTCGTATAGCTCATCGTTCCATCGACTGCGGTACTCGCTGTTACCAATGCACAAAGGACCATAAACCTTCCGCAGAACCTTTCTCTCGAAAACTCGTAACGTCGACTCATCAGATGATGTAATTGTTCATGCATCCATCCCATATAGCAGGACGGGAATTATGAGTGACTTATAGAGTTTGGTTTTTGTTCGTTTTCAGTCCGAAGTAGCACTTGTTGGCAAGAGTGAGCCTGCGCTGGATTTCCAGACTGACATTATTGCTGGTGTTTACACTAGTTCCCAAATATACGAAATTATCTACAACTTCAAAGTTATGACTGTCAACAGCGACTTGAGAGCCAAGTCGCGAGTGCGACGACTGTATGTTTGATGATAGGAGATATTTCGTCTTGCCCTCGTTCACTGCGAGACCCATTTGCTTTGCTTCCTTGTCCAGTCTGGAGAAAGCAGAACCAACGGCGCGGGTGTTGAGGCCGATGATATCAGATGGTATCGATTTTAAGTTCTGCAGCTCGAATTATTTTTCCAGCAGCCGTTGAAGAAGTCGCACGATAGGGAGTCGCCTTGTCTGAAACTTCGTTTGGTATCGAACAGCTCCGGAGAGATCCTTCGCCGTTCCTGGCGGAGCTTTTGGTTGTTCAACGTCAGTTTACAAAGCCTTATTAGTCTTGCGGGGATACCAAATTCCTTTTTGTGCTGTCGAAAAGCAGCTGACCTTTTCTTTGTTCCTCGAACTAAATTTGCATGCTCCGTGGAAAAGCCGTTTTCAATCGATCAAAGAGATAAAACAAAATTCGGAGCTGAAGGCCATCTCAAAAAGTGCTTACGAAAAAGTTCGAGGACTTGAAAATCATTACATATTTTTCCACATGTTTCATCTGAATTTACATATTGCATTATTACTGTTTCAGAGTTTGATGTCTTCGTATGGGTTCTGGTTCTTAAAACGACAGTTTTTGACATTATCATTAGATATACATACATGTATAGATATAGATATATATATATGTATATATATACTGAGAACAATCTATCTAAATAAATCTCATTCAAATAGCTAACATATACTCAATGAATCGGGAAGTAGATTATTGCTCGTTACAGAGGTCTCCTGAGATAAAAGCACCTCTCAGTCGTACTAAAGGTTTATTCCATGAAACATCTCAGTTTTAACTCTTCGAACTACGTGAAACTACTATTTTAGGTCTAGACAGTGCAAGACAACAACTTCCTTCCCCAACGGCAGTCACATCGCCTAGAAATTACCAAGTCAAACAACACCAACACCGTTTACCTTCTAAGGTTGCAGTAACCAGCATAATGCCGCACGGCCAACTGACAAAGTGACTGATTGACTCAGTGGCTCGCTAGGTCTTAAGCACATGCTTGTACGAGATAGCTGAACAAATGTACGCAAGTTTGCTGGTATCGCTTATCTGGTTGTGCACAGATACTCACATGAGTCACACACACATACGCCGCGTTGCTTCTGTACTTGCAAACAAATGTAAGCATCACTCGGGCGCCACGCTACGGCTTATAAGGCGTTGCAATCTCTTGCCGACAAATTTCATTAATATTAATTAAAATCGATATCATTGGTAACGTCTGTCGCCACCGCCGACGCTGCGCGAACAACCACCACTGCTGATGCTGGTGGCAAGTTGTTGTCAATGCCACACTGCGGTCAATGTTGCATGCGCAATGTGGCTCTCGTATCTGTGTCAATATAGAAATGTACGGCAGCAATTACACGAATGTGACAGGAATTCACAATGATGCGCGGATGAGCTGCGCGCGCGCGCGCTCCAATAGCGGCGCTTGAGTGACGCACCGTGATCAGCGCGCTCGCTGGCGCTTTTTAGCTCTTGCGCTTGCAACAAACGTGTGGCAAATACTTAAAATCATTGCGGTGCAACGCGATGCAGGCGCGCATAGCGGGTCATAATGCCCGGCCGGCCGCGGTGTTTGACTGCTGTCGGCGCGCGTGGACCCCACAGGTGATAGTGCTGCAGCTTGACCTGCGCGCCAGCCGACATGATGTGTTTGTGTGTGCGTGCAACACACATTATTTGAATCGAATTAAATTGAAAGATTTACGGCAATGCGCATTTGTCATTTTTCAATAATTTGCAATTTTGCTGGTGATCACTTATCCAACTGCGATTTGTCAGCGGCTTTTATTGCTATTACAATGTTGTTATTGTTTTTGTTCTTCAACGCGCGCGCTGTTGCTCTGCAGCTTTCGTGTTGTAACGCCTGGCTGTGACAGCGAACATTCAGCGGTGAAATGCAACGAACCACAAAAACAACAACTGCGCGAAGATGAC
>NC_052503.1:30827871-30843531 GCF_016617805.1 Bactrocera tryoni | reverse complement strand
ACTTATATGTAAGTGTATCTTAACGTATTGCATATACAACTATAAGTAACTTTATCTTACTTTTATATACTAAAATTTTATTTAGTTTTGTGTTGTAAACTGTACTTTTAATTTACTTACCATTTATAAACATTGTAAACATTATACCATGGACGCTCAGACAATTTTACGTATGACAGTCGAGACATTAAAGGACAATTTGAGACGTATAGGGCTAAGTCAGCAAGGACGGAAAAGCGAACTGAGGGACAGACTTCTCCGACATCACGAACTTATTCAAAGTGATGGGGAAGGCAGCGAAGATGAATCGGCGTATGAGGAAGCCAATCCGTCACAACAGACAGTGGTGGTGAAACCTAGCTTTACTTTAAAAGACATTCAAGACAGCTTACCCTCGTTTAGTGGGACAGATACACTAGACATTCATGAATGGGTAAGAGAGTTTGAGGACAACGCTGTCACATTAGGATGGAACGAACTTCAAAAATATGTTTACGCCAAGCAACTTATGAAAGGGGCAGCCAAGTTGTTTTTGCGCAGCCAAGCCATTGTTAGGGACTGGGATACCTTGAAAGCCACTTTAATAGACGAGTTTGGTACTAAATTATCTTCTTTAGATATCCATCGCATGTTGCAAAATAGGCGTAAAAAGAGCAATGAGTCATTTAAGGAATATTTGTACACGCTTATGGAAATTGCGAAGCCAGTTAAAATGGACGAGGTTAGTTTAATAGGGTATTTTGTCGAGGGAATTCCAGATTCCAGATTGAATAAAACCATTTTATACCAGTCACAAACAATAAAAGAATTAAAAGTGAATTTGCAGGTTTACGAAAAGGTGCATTGTTCGCGACAGTCGCTAAACAGGTCGCAGTATGCACAAGGTACTTCAAAGGGTTTAAATTTTCAAAGTGGTGACGACAAGAAGAAATGCTATAAATGCTCATCAACGACACATCTCGCAAAAGATTGTCATGGTACTAATAAGCAATATAAGTGTTTTAAATGTGGAGAGATAGGGCACAGAAGTTTTGAGTGCAAGATAGGTGCAGACAAGCAAATAAAAAAAGAGAAAAGTGTAGTTAACGCTATGTTTAATTCACCTTGGAGACAGACCAGTGGTTTGATTTTTAAACGTATCCAGATAGACAGTGTTATAGTCAACGCCATGGTTGACACAGGATCCGATTTAAGCTTACTGAGGTATGACATTTTTAAAAAAATGGGGTATTCGCAATTAAGCAACGACAAACGTAGATTACTCGGTATTAAAGAAAGTGAGCTAAACACAATAGGCAGTATAACTAAGGAAATAGAAATAGACAATATCACAATCGAGGTTACTTTTCATGTTACCAAAAGCACTGACTTACGCTATGAGGCAGTTATCGGTAATGATATCCTAAAAGTAGCTAATATTGCGTTTGAAGAAGGCTCCGCCGAGTTTACTAGGAAAATTCAGAAAGATTTTGGGGTAAAAACTACTACCAATATTGATGGCGCGAAATCCGTTTCTTATAATAGGGAAGAATGTAATAGAGTTAATCTTCTTGCACGGGAGTTCACGTCTCTTTGTTTAGAAAATGATTTAGATGACGATGAGACTGTTTCCTCCTTGAACTTAACGCATTTGTCGGCTAGAAAGCGTTCTATTGTATATTCCATGGTTAAACAGTATGATCCAAAACCCAACTCTAAATCCGAGGTACAAATGAAAATTATTGTATCTGACGACGTTCCTATTTATCAAACTCCGCGCAGAGTTTCGTACATTGATCAAAAGGCAATAGATGACCAAGTCAGCACTTGGCTGAAAGATGGCATAGTCCAGCCGAGCACTTCTGAATACGCTTCACCAGTAGTCCTAGTCTCAAAAAAGGATGGTACAAAACGATTATGTTGCGATTTCAGAAAATTAAATGAAAAAATTGTTCGGGACAATTTTCCCATGCCTCTTATTGATGATGTGCTAGAAAGACTTCAAGGGGCAAAAATTTTCACAACGCTTGACTTAGCTAATGGTTTTTTCCACGTCCCAATGGAACTTAGTTCCAAACGGTACACATCTTTCGTAACACACAGTGGACAATTTGAGTTCAATTTCGTACCTTTTGGAATCTCCAATTCGCCCGCTGTTTTTTGCCGATTTATTTCCGCAATTTTTCGTGATTTAGTCCAAGAGGGAATAATTGTTGTTTACATGGATGACATAATCATTCCGGCGCAAGATGAGGATGACGGGGTGGAAAAGTTGAAAATTGTTTTAAAGAGAGCAGAGAGTTTTGGATTAAAGATAAAGTGGCAAAAGTGCCAATTTCTATTGAAAAGAATACAGTTCCTAGGGTACGTAATTGAGAATGGAGGTATACAACCCTCAGTAGATAAAGTAAAGGCTGTAAACTCATATCCAATACCTCGTGATAAGAAATCATTGCAAAGGTTTTTAGGCTTAACGTCTTATTTTAGAAGGTTTGTCGAGGGATACGCGGTAATTGCAAAGCCTTTAAGCGACTTACTAAGGAAAGACAGCGAATATAAGTTCAATGAAGCACAGCTTCTAGCATTTGAGCAGCTCAAATTAGCGCTAGTTAAAGCTCCGGTTTTGAAAATCTACAACCAAAACGCGGAAACTGAGATACACACAGATGCCTGCATGTACGGATATGGTGGTGTTCTTTTACAAAAAGATGTTGAGGACCAGCAGTTGCACCCCATTCAGTATATGAGTCGGAAAACCAGACCAGAAGAACAAAAGTACCACTCATACGAACTGGAGGTACTCGCGATAATAGAGGCGTTGAAGAAATGGCGAATTTATATTATGGGAAAGAAAATCAAGATCGTTACTGATTGTAATGCTTTCGCGCTAACCATAAAAAAGAAAGACGTTCCTCTTAGAATAGCACGTTGGGCCATGTACCTTCAAGATTTTGATTATGTTATTGAACATAGGTCCGCGTCAAAAATGAAACATGTTGATGCACTCAGCAGAATGTCTACTATGCTACTAGAAGATTCACTAAGCTTGCGTTTGAAAGCAGCACAACAAGGCGATGATTGGGTTAGGGCAGTATATAAAATTTTGGAAAAAGATACTTATGAGGATTTTTATTTAAAAAGTGGGGTACTATACAAAGATCCAGTTAAGGAGTTGGTGGTAGTTCCACAGGCAATGGAGGAAGAAATTATTCGCATGGCTCATCGCCAGGGGCACTGGGGGGCAAGGAAGACGCAGGATTACATAGAAAAAACTTTTTATATTCCAAATATTGGATCAAAAATTACACAAGTAGTTAAGAACTGCATTGAATGCATTATAGGAGAGGCAAAATTAGGGAAAAAAGAGGGATTACTAACTCCTATAGATAAGGAAGACAAACCACTTGGTACTTATCATTTGGACCACGTTGGCCCAATGGAGTTGACGCATAAAAAGTATAACCATTTGCTTGTTGTAGTGGACGCGTTTAGCAAATTTGTGTGGCTGTACCCAACTAAAAGTACAGACTCTGCATCCGTGGTAGAGAGGCTAGAAAAACAGGCATCTATCTTTGGCAATCCCCGTCGGATAATTACAGATAGGGGCACAGCTTTTACGGCAAAGTGTTTTGAGGAATACTGCAATAGAGAAGGAGTTCAGCACCTCCTTATAGCAACCGGCGTTCCTCGTGGAAACGGGCAGGTCGAACGTATTCACCGCATTATTCTACCGCTTTTAACTAAATTGTGCCACAACAACCCACAAAACTGGTATAAACACGTTGATAGAGTTCAACGCTTAATTAATAATTCACCTTCAAGGAGCACGAGCTTCGCACCATTCAAGATACTGACAGGGTTAGACATGCGAACAGCTGCTGATGTAGAGTTACAAGAACTATTAGATAGGTCAATAGTTGAGGAGTTAGAAGCTGAACGTAACCATATTAGAAAACATGCCTTAGAAAACATTTCCAAGATACAAGAGGAGAATAAGAAAACGTTTAACTCCAAAAGAAGACAGGAAACCTCGTATAATATAGGTGACCTAGTAGCAATTAAGAGGACTCAATATGGTTCGGGTTTAAAACTAAAAGCTAAATTCCTTGGACCGTATAAAATACAACAACGTTTACCACACGGGAGATACACTGTAGAGAAAGTAGGCGATCACGAAGGACCGCATAAAACGACAACGGTAGCTGAATTTATGAAGGCTTGGAACCCATCGTTCGGGTCGAACGGTAGTTCAGGATGGCCGAATGTAGGAGTGACATAATAACAACATTATAATTACGCTAAAATGCAGCCCTACATACTTAACGCACGCAACTAAAACTTGACGAAACTAGGACGGGACGCTGACTCGACCGAAGACAAACGGACAGTTGCTATTCAATTTTCAATAAAGACACATCGAATTACTAGAATCCTACATGTATGTATCAGCCACAGTGAAGCGTGGACAGGTCCTCTAGTAATAGTAATATTTACAGCTTTTTGAATTATTTGCACATATAAATTTGGTATTATACTTATTTCAATGTATGGCCAAATTAATATGAACCACAAAGTTGGCTGCACTCTTAGATTTGAGTAGGTTCTTTGCTGTTCCACTAGATGAGTCTTCTTCTTGTATAGTTAATATTATCAAGAAAATTTCTGAAGCTGGATATCATGTATCGACGTAGTGCTTTAATATCTCTCTTCTACTCAACTCGCGCTCAAAACTTCCTTAAGGTGCTTAAGGGCTTTGTATACCTCTAAACCGACTCTCGAGTGAAACATATTTTTATTTGAAATAAAACTTGCATTGCCACCACCCGTTACTTGTGTTTACAGTTCTAACAGAAAGTGTCCACTTGTTTGACTTGACACATAATGAATACATTACAACAAAAACAAGGAAATATTTTTATGTCAAACTGTTTGCTATCGTCTGCAGACATTTTGCGGTCAAGTTGAAGAATTATTTTATTTTATTTATTTATTAATGTCAAATAGTCGCTGCCAGCTGGTGTGGGTACATACATACATATGTACATAATTTGTGTTTGTGTATGCGTGTGTGTGAGTACGCAAAGTAGCCGCAGGGATTAGTGCGTGAATGTTGAGCGATTGCAAGTTGCTTATCAGCGAATGAGAATAATATTTACACTGCTTACCAATAAACTTGCACACAAGCAAACAAACCGCTCTACATTTGTAGCTAAATATGTATGTGTGTATGTGTGTGTGTGTGCAGTTCTGTACATATTTGCACTGAAACAGGCATTTCATTGTTGCTGACGCTGGTGACAGTGCCACTGGCCCACATACATCGAGTAGTTATATTTTTATGTGTGTGTATGTATGTGTGTGTTTGCGGTTTGACAAACTCGCCAACGAAAATCCACAAAATGATCGCTGTTGACATTAATGGCAGTGAAAAATTCGCTGACAAAATTTACTTTCTCACGATCGCTTTGCGCGCCTGCAAAAGGGCTATCAACCGACATACCAACACACAAGTGTACAAATGTATGTGTGTATGTGTTTAGCAATATCAATAGTTATCGATAAAATGCGCAACATTATGGGCATTGGAGGCACGAATGGGCCAGTCTTTGCTTATTTTTCATTTTTATTACATGTTGTTGTTGTTGTTTGGTTTATTGATTTGCTCATATTTGCTCAGGTGTTGCATGCCTCCAAATTGCGAGCCGCGTAATCGCCCACTCAAGTGTTGGTGGATAAAAAGACACTTGCGAAAAGATTGATCCAGCCATTGGGCAAGCAGTGAACCGTGGGAAAATTACACCCACGGCAAATAAAGACTGTACACATGTGCAACAACAACACACATGCATATAAACGCATTAATACGTAAGAATGCGTATGAGCACACACACACACACGCACGCAATCTACAGAATGTTGCCCATAATGTCAGAAGCAATTGCGCAAGCGGTGCGCGCATGAGCACTAAGCTTGATTGGAGAACGGCGAATGGAGACGCTGGAACGCGGTGCGACACACAGTACAGTTAAGCGTGGATTTGTAGACACACCTGAGATAAGCGCGCACCGATTTCTGTACAAGAATTTCGTAAGGAAATAAGATGGACTGTTAGTGATTGAAGAAGAGGGAAGTGTGGAGAGGCAACGCTAACGAAAAATCGCCATAATCACCGCGTTTGACGTAATAGCGAGTCATATGCATACTCGCATAAAAGCTCATGAGCGGAGTGGAGTTAAAAAATTGCTTGCGCAACGGGCGCACGAGCTGCGCCGCAGCATAACGCGGCGCTGCTAGGCGGCCAGCAACATTGCTGCTGAATTTTGCGCTTCACCGACGCGACGCACCGTTTGGTGGTTTTGGTGGCTGCGCACAGCGTGTGAATAATTTTTCATTGACGATTGCGTGGCAAATACACAAATGAAATGGGCGAGCAGCAAATAATTGGCGAATGCGCGAACGGAATCATCCGCATAAATAAATATGTATGTACTTGTTTATACGTGTGTGAGGTTCTTGGGCAGCTGAAATGCGTTTTTGGTGAAAATATTTACTTATTGGCACATATTGCAACAACAATGCTTGGAATATTATAAACCAAAAGTTAAAATTGCGATATTCCTACGATACGTTATAGATATAATTTTTTATTCTCTCAACTATCTGCACTTCTACGAGGCCAATTTGATTGATCCATGATCTTTTCTATGAAACTTTATATCTTCTTTTTCTTCTTCTTTATTGGCGCAGACACCGCTTATGGGCAATAGCCGAATTTACAACAGCGCGCCAGTTGTTCTTCCTTTTCGCTGTTTGGCGCCAATTGGAAATTCAAAGTTTAGCCAGGCCCATCCACCTTTGAAGGTCTTCCTCTGCTTCCACGGCTTTCTTATCCTACCTGAAGAAAGCAGAATTCACGGCGCGGATGTTGAGGCCTATGCTATCAATATCATCTGCGTACGCCAGCAGCTATACACTTTTATAGAAGATTGTACCTGCTCGATTAAGCGCTGCAGCTCGAATGATTTTCTCCATCAGTAGATTAAAGAGGTCGCACGATAGGGAGTCGCCTTGTCTGAAACCTCATTTTGTATCGAACGGGTCGAAGAAGTGCTTCCTGCTCCTAACTGAGCGGTGTAGCTCAGAGTTCATGATGTCGAAGACGTCTTTAAAATCGATGAGGAGTTGGCGTGTGTCGATCTGTTGGATAGTCGATTTTTCCTGATCTTAAGCGACACCAATAAGGTTTATCAGATAGTTAACAGACAGTACGCTTAGAAGTGATGTTGAGGATGCTTATCCAATAATAGTGGACGCAAACTTAGTTTTCAATCGTCGGGCAAGCTTTCGTCTAACCATATTCTACAAAGAAGCTGATGCATGCTCCCTATCAGTTCTTCGCCGCCGTATTTGAATAGCTCAGCCGGCAATGCATCGGACGCCGCCACTTTGCTGTTCTTCAGACTTTTTCTTGGTTGGGCAATGGAATTTCTGTTCCATCGTTATCGATTGGGGAAGAGGGCTCACCACTCTTAGTTCAATTTTCGACCACCTTTTGCATTAATTGGGCACGTACTTCAGCAAAAACGCACCAAACATTCACTTCCAAGGCGTCAATCCTCACGGGCTTAGAAAAGCGACTTCACATAACACATCTTGCAAAAATTTGTCCACTCTCCAGGCCCACGACGCGAGATAATTCGCTTACCAGTAGTTTCCTTGAATAAATTGATTGTTTCATTTGTTCTATGGCATTTAGCGCCGTCTTGCTGGAACCAAAGATCGTTCACATAAACATTCACTAAAAAGTCATTAATAAGGCGCTATATCGTTCCTCACTAACAATTTGGTCGACTTCGTTTTTTATAAATTTAGTCCAAAAGGAATCTTCACGGCTCAAAGAGCCCACAATGGCTTATGGATTATCATCATTTAGCCAAAGCGGGCTTAGTTGGTGAACAAAATGTGCGTGCGAAAATCAGGATCTGTGACCATCTCCGCAAAGCAAGGTCCGTCCGCACAATCTTCTATAAAGTGGATGGCAAATAGCCCAGTTGTTACACGGGATGACTCAATTAGCCCAAAAAGCGACCAACCTACTAAGTTGGGCCGAATGTGAGGTTTTGCCCGTAGTTTTCCTCGATTTCAGGGGCGTCGTGCGTGATGAGTTCTTGCCAAAGAGTCGTGCGGTTAACAATGCGAGTGATCTGAGGGTGATTACTTTCAAAATAGATATTCAGGAATAAATCAACAGTTTCTTAAGTAATAAAAATTGTGCACAAGCCCAATTGCTACGCGGGATTGCGGATGGACTGATTCGGCTTTTCTTTGATATTCTATTACACAGCAGCAATAGCGTCTTCGGTGAACGCTGTACGACGTGTCTGAGGATGGTCGTTATCCACTAGAGTAAAGATGGTACGACGCTGAGCCATGTTTGCTCGAATTACTTTGCTGGGCAAATATACGGACCTCATATTTGACGCAGTGTACGATGTGTAGCGCGTACTTTGGCAATAAATTTACCAAAATTGTTCCGGAGTAAGTCTTTCTGTTGTTTATGAAATTGCAACCCTGGATTTAAACGAAACCTTTACACAAAATTTATAAAATTGTATTTGAAGGTCATAACTCAGATTAATCGATATCACTTGAACTCTAGAGATATTGAAAGAACGTGTGAGCATGACGTTAATAAATATTTCGGCTTATAAACAACAGTCAGCTAGTCATTCATGCCTTAAACTGCGCATATAATAGTTTTCATCGACTATCTCGGAAATGGGATGTTGAAATCGTAAAAAAAACTTATAATTAACATCGGCTGACAAATAAATGAAAATGATTGCAAAATTTCCTGAATGGAGCTTCGAATCGTTCCTCTTTTTACCTTATTCTCCGAATGGCCTTTCTCCTTCTCTCTGACGACATCAAACGCTCGTTGGAAAGAAATCGTGGAGACTGATGCCTGAGGTGCGTTAAAGAATTCCTAGACTAACACATAGATGGCACTACTGCTAATAAGTCTATATAATTTTTAGTCAACCCTAATATTTAAAGAAAACTTGTACAAATTTGACAGTTTTCGTGCTATAGTTCATGAGATATTTCATTTTGAGTGAAGCAACTTGTGTTAGTTTAAATAACATGAATAAAAAGGAATGTAGTGTATTAAGGGGTTAGGGGTAGTTAGAAAAATTATTTTTTTTGCATTTTCATTAAGTGTAATACCTTAAAAATATTCCCTGAAAATTTCACGTTGATCCGATAATTAGTTTTTGAGTTATTCCACAAATATCAAAGAGAGCTCGGGCACTTCCAAGCGCTAGTGTGAAACTTTAAACGCGTTTTTCTCAAAACTATGTTTTTTGAACCGGTGACAACTGTAACTCGAAAACCATTCAGTAGATTTTAATGAAATTTATGCAGCTTTTAGAATACATTATAAACTCGGGCCTGATCGAAGGATTTTTCATTTTTCGAAAATTTCGATGTTTTAAGACCAATTAACTGTTGATTTTTTCGCAAAACTTTAGAAAAAAATTTCCTGAGGCCGCCATTTTGTTAATTTTGAAAATAAAAAAACTCCTTCGATCAGGCCCGAGTTTATCTCTTTATAAAACTAATTATAGGACTCATGCTTGTCACCGCAAGTACCTTTTTTTGGAACAATGTTAACACAAACAACTATAACTTGGGAAATTAAGTTTTATTTTTTTGAAATTTTCGTGACTTCACGTCAACACATCCTATAATAATGCCATATTACTACTTTTGTAAAATAACATGATCTAATAGCAAAAAAAAGACTGAAAACTCTCATTTTTTCGTGCCTCTGACTACCCCAAACCCCTTAATAAAGCATTGCTTTTTGCAACACAAGGCAAGGCTGAGCTGGATAAATATTAAAGCAAAACCTCTCCATAGATAAGCTCCATAGGACAGTCGAGTATTTAAAATATTGTCTTGACTTACAGAGATATATATTAAAGTCAATTTTTTTTAGACGGTTCTAGAGGCTGTTCTTGAATTACCTAAAACCATGGTAAGACAAGTCTACAAGATTGCTAAATTTTGCCAAGACATCTCTGAAAATTTCTTTGGTGATGGTTATGGCCGTTTTGTGGCAAGTTTTTCTGTATCGAATATTCTTATAAACTTATATATCCGTGAGGGATTATTTGTATATTTTTTAATACACTGTAGTCACTGCTCCTGAGTTTTTAAAGTTATTAAGGTGTTACATGGGTTCACAGGTTTCAAAAAATTCTACAGCACCACAGAATATTTTTGAAAAACAGCTGTTTTTTACCGGAGGATACTCATGTAACTCCTTAATACATCATTTCAACACTTTCATAGTGGGACTTTAAAAGACGATCTAAGCACGACATTCCTGACCTCTGTTGTTAATCAAGGATTTTGAAATTGTAGAGAATGATCTTTCAGTAATGATTTTAAAAACGTAAAGAAATTTCATTCTACTCTCTGGTAACCTAATTAAATAATGAAATAGTTTGTGATCTGAGTTTAAGCGAGAACAAACACAACGAACAACGTCATGATCTCAGATCAATTGACGATAAGACATTTGTCAACAATAGAACAGTTTCTACGGTTAATAACTTTTCGAGAATAAACAAATATTGAAACTCCTTAACATGATAAAGAGCAATGTGATCATCAATGAACATAATTATATTGAATACACAATTTTTTTTCTATAGTCGATAGAATATACTAACTGTAACTACGTCCACTTAAACGTCAAAGCCACGGTATGCTTGCAAAGTTGCTTAAAATACAAGACAAGTTTGTTTATCAATAGCTCCTCGTAATGCCACATAAGTTCATTCTTTTTAAGTTATTATAGATTTTCACGCACCGGAGTGTGTTTGTGGAAAAAATGAGGCATATGAAGTTGTTAGCCACTCAGTCAGCCAGTCTGCAAATTGTGCAATAAAATTTCATGAATAATAATAATTTCGATTAATTCTGATATATCAGGTAAATTTCGTATGTCTTGTTTACACTGGAGCCGAAATTATGTACTGAGAGAATATTATATAAATTTTTACACATTTTTGCCCCAAAACCCTCTTAGAATTTATATGTGACTTGTTTATTGAAGGTATATAGAGAGTCTATAAACTAAATATTAATTAGCTTGTTGAACCTCACATATTAATGTAGTATACTTTCTTAATCGAAGGGATTATAATAAATTTCTTCGATATCATCGAGTGACTTTTTTAGTTGGGAGATTAATAATGCTCAAAAGAAAAGGTTTAGAAATTATAAATGATTATTGTCATTGCACATATGTTAATTAACCTCAACCTAGGAGTTAGCCTACGTAGGTAGGTAGATAAATTTATTGTCTGACATTGCACTGTAGAACTTTAGGAAGCTAGCTTTGTGAAGCCACGGCTTTTAAAATCCACTCACTCTTATTATCATCTCTCTGATCCCCTCGTGCTTCGGATGAAGTTCATCTGTATACAAAATTTTTATCTGTGCATCTTTCAAAATACAGTCAAGAAACACCTGACCAATACTTTCTGATTATTTTTCTATACAAAGCTTTGCCTTCCGAATAGAAGGTGTTTTGCCTAGTATACTAACCTCTTATTCTGTGTTTGTTGATTGACTCCACCTAGACTCAGCTATATATTAATATTTCCAGCATATCTGTCGATTACATTCTCCAAGTAGCCAGATGGATATATGATTAAATTCCCTCCTTTTCGTAGTCTAATTACTAGAAGATATAATCATCATCAACTTCGCATTTATTAGGATTACTCACTACTTGTCCTAGAAACCATTGCATGATTATTGTGAAATAGAATGTTAAATCCACTAAGAGAACAAGACATTTTTACACAATTTTTGACAGAAACCCACAAAAGACTTTATTAATTTGAAACCACCTTGACTATCTGTGCATACATAGAAATATTATTGCTTGTTGTGAGCACACTGCATGTCAGAACAAAGTATTTCTTAGATTGCTGGGATCTCCATTGAGGGAAGAAACCGTCGTGATCTGATATATGGAAGGCGATTTTGGTATCCAAATTTTTGCTGAAAAGACACCACTTTCCACTTGATCCAACTTGTTTGAACCCATCAGTGTTTATCCTTACAACGTTCTGCTTAAATTATCTCAGCAACGATTGCATCGATGAATGGAATGAAATTTTTATATTGTGACTACAATATTGCACAAACATTTGATTGTGTAACAAAAGCTGTTAGCAGCATGAAGCACTTGCAAGCAATTGGTTTGCCTAGTTTTATACTCTTGCAGCCAGTTGCTGCAGAGTATCATAGTTTTGTTCACCTAACGGTTGTTTGTATCACTTAGAACTAAGCGAGAGAGATATAGAGTTATATATATATAAATGATCCAGGATGACGATAAAAGTTGAAATCCGCTTGAATGTCTGTCTGTCGATCTGTCCGTTCGTCCGTGCCAAGCTGTAACATGGGTAAAATTAGAGATATTTTGATGAAAACTTCTTTAGTACAAAAACAAATCTGAGTTCGTGGATGTGCGTAATTGGACCACTGCCAAGCCCACAAAACGCCATTAACCGAAAGAGTGCCATAACTAAGCACTAAATTGGGATATGAATATGTAATTTGGCACAGAGCATCACACTAACAAGGACACCTATGGGTAAAATTGTTTGAAAACGTGGGCGTGGCCACGCCCTTTAACAATATATTCTAAACCACTAAAGCTAAAACCAAATTTGCTGAGTACAAATCTTATAAGAACTTCTAATGTGAAAATGATTATTACAGGTAATTAAGAGAGCTTTTATGGGTATGAAAATTGGACGTTGGGCTTTGGTACCGCCCACTTTTGGTGAAATCAAATATATCGGGACCCGACTAACCGATTTCGACAAAATTTGGTACGTAGCATTCCTATCACATTTCTGTGTCACGTTGTGAAAATGATTCGGACAATAACCACGCCTACTTTCTATATAGCACAATTTAAATTCCACTTGATTCGTTCAGTTACCAGTACACAAATCAGGAAGCTATTAATATAAGGATAAAAATTTGAGCGAAAAATGTCTTTAATATAAGCCAACTTATGACCAAAAATTTTTTAAATCCCTATAGAAACAGTTCAAACCCCTAGGTACCGAATATTTAGACCTCAGTACCTATAGTTGACTTTTGGTAGAAAATGTTGATCAATGAGTAATATATATAAATGAAATTAAGGAATAATGCTTATGTTATAATGGTATGTCTGTATGTCAAAAATGGGCGTGAATCGGACCAATGGCGCTTCCTTAGCCCCCATATACCTAATATAAGGATTTTCGAACTTCGGGAGACTTTATGCCGCATATATCGGCCAATATGGAAGTTTTCCCAATGAAAATAAGAGAGCGTGATTTACTCTTAACAGTGTATTTTTGTGCCTAAATTACATAAATTTGAACGAAAACTTGACTTCCCTCCCATATAACCGATATCAGGATTATCGAACATCCGCTGACTTTACTCTATATACATAATTAGTTTTTAGTCGGTGACATGTTAATAGTGGTATTGGGAAAAATAAATAAAAACTGTTCGAAACTACCCCAACTTCCATATACTTCTAACAAATCTTATGTGTCTGTCAGTATAGGAGGTATGTATATATGTGACCTGGTCTACGAAAAGGGGGCTTAGGTGTCAAAAAAGGAGAACAATTAATGAGATAACGAGAAACTGACGATTACTTTTAACAGCTTCTCCCAGAAAACCAGTTTTCGCACGTTAGCCCCCTTTTCGTAGACCAGGTCACATATGGTGTATGTATATATAAAATTGCTTAGATTACGATCCTCTAGTTGACGTTTTACATCGTAAGGTATTTCCCTGGCATTGATTCCTGCAAGTTGAAAGAGTATAAAATGTTCGTTTGCATCCGAACTTAGCCCTTCCTTACTTGTTTTTTTGTAAGGGAAAGTTGAACATGACGCAAACATACTACTATGTCAACGCAGAACTGTAAATTCTGCGTGTATGGTGCCACCTAACCATTTGTGTGCAAGTATTCTTTCAAGAAATCAGGAAAATCAACCAGCGAAAATCTCTCTTCACCACGACAACGCGAGCTTATCGACTGAAACAACTTCTTTTTTAGCACTCAAAACATCGAACTTTCTTTTTATACGAAAAACTAAACAAATACAAGGTGCCTTCCAAAGTAAACAGGACTTAAAAAACAGAACGAATGGTTGTTTCGGCAAAATGTATTTATTTTATTCAAAATAGTCTCCTTCTGCTTCAATACAGCTATTTGCACGGTCCAAAAGCTTGTCAAAAGAGTGTTTTAACTCGTTGGCCGGTATGGCTGCCAGTATGCTGGTACGCAAGCCTTTGAATGGCCTCTACGTCTGCATAACGTTTTCCTTTCATGGGCAACTGCATTTTTCTGAAAAGGAAGAAGTCGCGAGGTGCCATATCAGGTGAATACGGGGAGTGGTTAATGGTTAAAATGTGATTTTTGGTAAAATAATCGGTACTTCGAATGTTGGATTCTAAGCAATTTTTGGCCTTCAGTCAATTTGTGCGGAACTAACCGTGGACACACCTTTCGTAAGGCCAAATGTTCGGTCAAAGTGCTATAAATCGATATTACGATGATGATTTCGGCTGATTTTTGATGAATTCACTCACAATTTCGATGGAATTTCAGGTATTCATGGATTTTGATTGGCTCACATGTTGAACGTCATTTATGTCCTCACGACCACCTTGAAAACGTTGAAACCACTCGTGCACTCTGCTACGGGATAGGCAATCATCGCCATAAACTTGTTTCATCAATTGAAATGTTTCGATACAAATTTTACCATTTTTAAGACAAAATTTAAAGTTGGCTCTTTGTTCGAAGTTCATTTTCGCACCGATAACACAAACATACTGACACTTAAAACGCAATAACTTCACTTCCAACACAAGAAATGTCATGAAATTATCACTGGACAATCGATAAAGATAGCAGATTCTAACGCACGCAATCTACATATAGATGGCTAGATTGAAAAAGTCCATATTTACTTTGGAACGGACCTTGTAGATCGACGTTTTCAACAACTGAAAAAAAGACGAGATACCTCAGATCAAGATGGAGCTCGAACGCATGCAAGGTATATAAAAGCAATTTTCGATGATCAATATTTGTTTTTGTTCTCTAATCACGAAGTATAAAAGGCAACCTACCTAGCCTTGGCGTTGTCCTAAAACTTCACTGATGAAAATACCAAGCTGCTCTTTATGCCGCTTTCCGTACGCGCCATACCAGGTATTTCTATTATTGATAAACACATCCAATATACCGTTTTGTCATAATCAGCTTTACAACTGCTGAGTAGATCCAATGAGTCACTTCAGGCGTTAATCCCCATTTTGAACCGCATCGTCCTTTTTACAGGTGCAAAGGCTCTACATATAACTAGTTTCTTTACCCTAGCTTCTAGGTTTTGGTTTCCACGAAATCTTCCTGTCTAAAAATTAGTCCTCGCTAGCTTGCCTTACTTCCTATTACTAGCCAGGTACCACTTAATAATGGCTGCATAACTTCTGGAGTTCTATGTTTCCTGGTGCACAAGTAAAACACTCCAGCGATTTCCATCGTAATGGAAAGATTACTAAATAGCG
>NC_052503.1:30705963-30827823 GCF_016617805.1 Bactrocera tryoni | reverse complement strand
AAAACACTCTCTGAAAGTATTGACGCAGTACCCGCCGGGGGAAGCAGAGGAAGAGGAAGACCTCCACTCCGTTGGAAGGACCAAGTGGAGAAGGACCTGGCTTCGCTTGGAATATCCAATTGGCGCCACGCAGCGAAAAGGAGAAACGACTGGCGCGCTGTTGTTAACTCGGCTATAATCGCGTAAGCGGTGTCTACGCCAATTATGAAGAAGAATGATAAGACATAAAGATAACAGATCAATTAAGCAGTCCCGAACTGGCACATAGATAACGCTTCCCGAATTAAATCCATAAGATTTTTAGTTAGCCTCAACCTTTTTGGTATACATTTGAGGAAAAATATAATATAGTCATCTTTGAAAACTCTAAAGAGATAAGACGGGACTTAGAGGAGCAATACAATGTGACAATAAGTACGAGAACAGTATGGAGGAGGTTGAAGGAGTATGGTTTGAATGCGCGAAAACGAGGCTAAACCGCTTTTAACGAAGAAAATTAAGCTTGCTCGTTCCGAAGGGGCGAAAATGCACCGTAAATTGGTCTTTGGAGCAGTGGAAAGCGGTAATATGGTCAGATGAAAGCAGATTTAATTTGCATTGGAACGACCATTTACCGCATATTCGTCGATTTTCGGGGCAACATTTCGCCGAAAATTGTGTGACGAGAACGGTGAAGCATCCTGAAAGTCAAATGGTCTGGGCGTGCTCTTCTTTTTATATCCGAGGTTCTTTACTTTATATTGATGGGAAGATGAACGCGCAGAACTATGCAGAAGTTGCATACCATTTTATCGTTCCCGTCGTAGAAAAAAATATGGGCATACTTCTAAGTCTTGGCTCTGGCACCGAGTACGATGAAGGCAGTGAACGTTTTAATGAGGCTGTTACCGAAGAAAACTTCAAAAACGTTCACAAAATAATTTAAGATGGCCATAAAATGAAGTCGTCCGAGATAGCACGAAATATCAATTGGACGTGTACATCATATCATTCGCGAATAATTGGGTATGAGAAAGTTCTGTGCAAAATGCGTTCAGCGCGAGCCAAGACAATGTACCGAATCACAAGTCGATGACAGCGATGACAATAAGCCATGAATTGGGCTTCAAATTGCTTCCGCATTCACCGTATTACCCAGATCTGGCACCTTATCGACTATTTTGTGTCTCAGATCTCAAAAGAATGCTAGCCGAGTAAAAATTTTCGTCGAATGAAGTTGTGATCTCCGAAACCGAGGCCTATTTTGAAGCAAAGGACAAATTGTACCATAAAAATGGTGTCGAAAATTCGCCTGTTAAAATATACATACAGAAATTTCAAAAAATGTATTTACTCATATGTAAGTATATCGAATTTCGTTCTCATATCGCATTTTAATATTATGGTGAGAGTATCCGGCGATATATAGACAAGGCCATAGTGTTTGGCTGTATAAGTCTTCCTTTATTCAAAAAGAGATAAATTATTTATAATTCTTTAGTTGAAGTTTGAATAGCTATAAAGGGTGATCCATTTCAAGATTCCCTACTTTTTAAAGGAAAAACAATGAAACTTCGGGGAATAATTATTATTAATCGAAAGAACATTATTGGGCATTTATTTTTTGAAGATTTAAATGTTGGCCGTGGCTACGTCTCAGACGATCCACACGTTGAATTCAATTTTCGATTACTGGTTCAAGCATTTTGACTGGTAACTGGCTAATGACGCGTGATGTTTCGCTCCAAGGCCTGAATCGCAGCGGATTTGTCCGCATAGACTTTTGGCTTCACATGTTCTTACAGGAAAAAGTCTAAGGCCGTGATATCACGCGATCTTCGTGGGCAATCCACCGGGCCAAAACGTTAAATTATTTGTTCATAGATCCATTAATTGATGCGATGTGTGGGAAGTGGCGCGGTCTTGCTGAAACCAAATATCGCCGAGATCACGAGCTTTAATTTCATGACGAACATGACAGCTTGACGCCAGGATGCGTGATCTACTTTACACTAACTTCAAATGACTGATTATTTAATAGAGACAAACCTTCAGTTCAAGGTTCTATGTTATCTGATAGGAAAAAATTAAAAAATTAAGAATTTTTAGAATAATTTTATATTGACTTATAGCCTCAGAGTATTAAATGCCTTGATACACCGAGCGCCACATATTCAAGAAATTCACTTTGCTTAGATAAAAGTGGACAGTAATCTTCAAAGCCTTCCTTTCGACGTGTTAACAATCAAATATTTTCTTTTTTCCTACATAAAATCCTTAGTAACACTTGCTTGATTCAGAAAAAATATATGAGAGTTATTAAAATACTTAGTTTTCTGCATTCACAAATGTTATTATATTTTATTACAACTATTTTTAAAAAGGATCTTCTTTCTTAACACCCACAATTGTAGCTTTTATCCGCGTACTCCTCCTCGCTACTACACATACTTGTAGATCAATTGTGAACAAACGAAGAGCAGCAACGGCATGCTCCCACATTTGAGATCATTGTCTGGCCGATGCGTCCGCAAAGCCCAGCGGCCAAGATGAATAATTTAAGTAAGCAAAAAAAAAAACAAAATTCAAAAAGCTGGCTGAGTGAGCGAAAAACAAAAGAATGCTGTTTTATTAAATGCATAACTACAACTAATGAAGGCTATAGGTATATGCTATCAAATATTCAGATATTAGGGTTCTGAAGTTAAGTATTTGAAATCTTCAGTCAATATCAAAACATAAAGCTCTAATAGTGACTTTAGGTCGTGTTACGTGCTGTTTATCATATATAGAGCCAGAAAAACGGTAAATGATGTGTCCATATCCGGCAGCTAAAGCTACATAGGTTAGGTTAGAACATAGGGCTCGTCCTCGCACCAAAGGTAAGCCAGAATGCCACTTGGACAGCTGTGAACGTTGGTCCTCTGTGATGTCCGAAACTTCTAGATATGAATCGACGAAGCGCTTTGAGCCGACCACAAATTTGTTAAGGCAGCGAATATCAATACCAGTTCGCCAAGTTCGCCGAAAGTGTGTCTAAAACCAAAAAGTGGAGAAGAAAATGTCTAGATGATTAAATATCTTCAATTTAGCTTTAGCTTTAAGAACGTAACCTTACCCGAAGTAAGCCAATTGGATGGTGCCTATTCAGAACGAATACCATGCCAGCGAGATGAATCTTGTTAAGAGCAAGTGGTTCAGAGGACCTCTTGGTTTCCACCAGGGCCAGGAGAAGCCCATAGTTTTAGTTATTGACTTCGCTGGAAGTCCATAGGTCTAACACTAGAGAACAAGAGGATAGCGTACCGACTCGTTGACAATCTGATGAAATTGGGATAAAATGCCCTATTTAGCAAACTCATGGCGTTTTTAGTTTCTAAGGATTCCGCACTAATCCGGTACCCAAACCCGTCGAATAGCAAAGTAGCTTGATGTTACTAATAAAGTAGTTAAACACTTTTTAGCAAGTCTTGATCGCACTATCAGCGAACTCAAGGCGAGTATTAAACCTCTCTCTGAAAGAACTGCACTTCGGAGCATCATATCTACCACTTCCTTGATAGTGGCCAGCCCCACTTGAAAGTGTTCTGGTGAAGATAGAACTTTCGATTAAAAACCCACTTCAAAATTTTGATCCAGCCATGTAAAAGCTCGCTGCATCACTTCTCCATCGATTTCACACGCGCTCGCATATTTCCTGCCATTTATAGGTCGTTCTTCCATTTCGCTGTTTAGCGCCAATTGGAGACACCAACTGTAGCCAGGTCTTTATCCACTTGGTCTATCCAACAGAGTGGAGTCCATCCTCTTTCTCTGCTTCCAGCGGTGGATACTGGTTCGAATACTCTCAGAGCTTAAATGTTTTTAACCATTCGGACAACATAACCTAGCCAGCGTAGCCGCTGTCTCTTAATTCGTTGCACCGTTGTCGTATAACTCATACAGCTCATCGTTCCATCGTATGCGATATTCGCCGTATTCACTGCTAGACCAATTTGCTTTGCTTCCTTGTCCAGTTGTGGGCTCCTGTGAAAAATTGTAGCTTCTCTATTCAGCTTTGCAGCTCGAATTATTTTCTCCAACAGTACAGTTGAGGAATACGCACGGTAGAGAGTCGCCTTGTCTGAAAATTCATATCGAACGGCTCGGAGGGGGTTTCAGGTTATGAAAAAGCGGTTTGTTCCGTATAGGAACAATATTGCCTATAGCTTGGCAATATTTTCTCAGAAAGAGAATACGGATTTCGCCTACTTTCTCTTGAGGAAGAAGTATACAACTATTTGATATCTCCTCTTTTCCATATTGACTTCGAAGATGGCTATAGCTATTTGTACCACATTGGAAGACTGAGGCCTGAGAAAGGCAACAGTAACCCCTTCATACGCGGTTCCGGTATGGAGCATTTCGGACCACCAGCAATCCACGTAATATTCATCCTATTATATATTGAAACTTTCTTGGACTTATTGTTCAGATATGAGGGAAATGTGACACTTACTTTCAATTAGAAAGAGGATTCACTTCACACCTACTGTAATTCATATAAACCTCTTACAATCGCCAGTTCAGCTGGATGTGATTCATTAAAAAAAAAGATGTTTCAACTTCGTCTTCCTCCCAGCAGATTCTGCAACTGACATCCGCTAAGATATTTAACCTTAACACGGAAACACCAATGTCCAGGTATAACTCATATATTAACCTAGAGTAAAAGGCAAGCTGGTTCTCTCACGATAGTAATTCGCCGTAAGAGAACGATGCTCCTAACCGTGGTCACTACAATGACAGCCAGGCTGAAGTGCTCTTCTTTCCCAGGTCTTTAGCGCTGTAGTTTCCAGCGATACCGGTATGGTCTGGTACCCAAACTAGTCTTATCCAGAGGTAACTCGACAAGGATATTGAGGTGAGGCATTCCTTAACCACAAGTTGTAGACGAACTTTTCTATTAAAAAGAGACAAATATATAAAATATCTTATGTTTTAAACCCCTACGAATAGGCGTAAGACAAATTCCAAAGAAGTTATTACTTATCCATTGATAACTATCCGCTTTGAACCCCGATTCTTAGACAAGAGCTATTTCGTTTGATGCCCAGAACTTTTTCAAATATCGGAGTTTCATTCCATTCATAGACGAGCCAACTTAAGAACGAATAAAATGTATCGCCCTAATCCCCATATAATGATACGTATATAAACACCCTTACGTATACGAATATATGTATAACTGTATATTTATATGTATATGTTATATACATTTTTAAAGAATGAAACTATATGCGTTTGAATAATGGGTAGGTGTAGGCAATGACGTGTCAGTGAAGTGCTCGGCGAGCAGACAACCGAAGCGGCTGAAGCGCAGCGGAGCACCATTTGGCTTTCTAGCTGTAGGGCAAAGCAAGCAGACTACTGACTGCAAATCAGAGACCGCACGAAAGGGTACGATTACGCAGACTAGCATGTGCCGTGCAAGATAATTTTTAAGCTTAAACGCCCACACAATCTTTGTGGCATTTGTGGCATTGGCCGTGCGGACAGACAGTTGAGAGGCTGATCTGGCTATCTGCGCGCGGCTGCTATTATTAAAATGTTGTTATGAGCGGCTAAAGGGTTCGCTTTACTCAGCGCTTAGTCAACAGCACTTGCTGAGGTGCTTTTGTTGTTGTTGTCATTATTGTTGTGGCTTGGGCTGTTGTTGGCCGTTTTAATTTCCAAGAAAGTTTTGCGGCTAAATATCAATTTAAGAGATTTTCGGAATTCAAATTGCCACCGGGCAATGGGCACCCTTCATTACTGCGCGCACACACACGTACACACACACGCAGACAAATACTTGCACATAACTGTGGGTGCGTGCGTGTGTTTTTGTATTTAGTGTGTACTATTGTTGTTGGCTTTGTCTCTGTTTGCGCGGTTATTTGCATAAAAACGCCTAGCCAGCGGGTCAAAGCGATTAAGTCGCTTTGGCTAACATTTGAGCGCGAGTTCTAGAATAGCCGCGCTTGATTTGTAAATTGTTTGCTAATAATTGCTTGCTGGCGGAGCAGAAAACGCGCGCGATTTGACTAGTAAATTATTATATTTTGGTGAATAATTATCGGTTGAACGCGCGCATTGTCGCAGCGCAGCTCGAGAACCGCCGTGCTGCCGCGGCGCATTCTTTTCCAATGAAACAACGCAACGCGGCGGAAATAGAAAATTAGTACACGCCTCAAGTTGAGCCTGCGCCGCACGGGTATTGCACCACGGCAGGCCTTAACTAATAACAACACCACCGAATATTATTATTATTACCGAATCTTCTTCATATGAGTTGAGGTTATGTTCTTGCGCGCAACCGATTATTAACTTCATTTGTGCAGCGCTATCGCAACGAATGCATCTGAGATGACTATACGCGCGGATCCAACTGGCAACCGCCAACGCCCGCCGAAATGCAATTAGCTGCTGTGGCAGAAGCTGTCCGCCACCAAGGATACCGGCTGCCATGGCGCGCGCGTCCCAGCCAGCGCCAACTGCTGGACGAGAGTAAATTATTTGCTGCACAGCAGCAGCCACTTAACGAAATAATGCAAGACAAAAGCAACAACAACAACAACGATAATAATAATATATATACAAAAAATGTAAACAAAATGCTGAATTAAACTTTTACGTCTCCGTTTCGTAATTCATTGAGCAATACACGACGGCCTACGTGAGCTGCGCGCACCGCGCTCCTCAATGTCTGTTCATCGGCTATCACCGCCGTATGGTTGTCCTTAATCGCAGCCAATTTAGCCTGCGGCGACTGCACTTACGCCGCATCTCTTATACTCCGCATTTTACTCGTCGTTTTTTCTTTGTGCAGCCGAACCCGCCCACTTACCGAACATTTTTTATAATTTCAAATTTCTTTTTTTTTTGCAACGCCATTCCATCCAGCTGCAGTGCGTTGCAGCCGCGCGCTTCCCTTGCGCTCTTGCCTTGCGCCTCAGCCTTGCGTTGCCTTCGTTTGCGTGCCCTTAAAGTGGTCGATAATGTCTGCGGGACGCAAAAGCGCAGCGTACGTGAGCGCAACAAAGCAGAAAAAATCACAAACTTCACTGCATCCTCCCCCTTTTTTGCAACGTCATCAAGTGATGTTGCGGCGCAACGGCCTCCACATGGCTACCGCCACTGCCACCCTCATGTGCACGCAGATCGCGCAGATGCGCCGTCGATGACGACGCCGGCATATTAACTTATTGCTGCTGGCCACGTTATAACACAGGAGCGCGCCTCCTACCGCTGCAACTGCCACACCGCCAACTACCGGCCGATTGGCTTGATTTGCCACAAGAGCTTGCGTTGCCGCAATTATATTCAACAAAGCGGTCGGTGTTTGTATGCGTGTTTGTACTGCATATGCAATGTGCTGCTGTGCGGGAGATGTTGCACGGTTGCTCTTCAACATTTGATTTACGATGCGACCACTGGCCGTGGTAGGAGTTGCAAGCAAATGCGAAAAGAAGAGAACTTTTAAACTGCTGAAAAAAGATGCTTGAAAAAAAGTTAAGAAAAAATGTATGAAGAAAAAATCACATCCACCTCCTCTTCCGGCCGTCGAGTCCACGCGTAGCATGTATGTTGCATGCGCATTCGTCTGGACTGCGTTTTACAGATGCTTTTCACAAGCGCACAGCCCTGAATTGGTGGAAATAAAGTTCGCATCTAATCAATGCGATTGCAATACGAAGATATCCGCGTAATTACACAGGCAAACATATTTTTACTCCTCGACCGCAGGAGATTAAGCGTCATTTACATTTCACTGAGCAACAAAATATTGAAAATTTGCCAGTGAATAATTGAAAAAGTAAACTTCTTTAAGCACTAAAAGGTCAAATAAAAATGTTTCCATATAAGAACTTGAGTTTGATCAGTTTGTATAGCAGCGATTCCAAAAAATGATCAGCTTCTTGGGAAGGAAAAGACATACGAAAAAATTTCAGATCGATATCTTAAAAACTGAGGGCCTAGTCCGTGTGCTGCTTTACTGAAAGACGGCCCAACGAACGGACGGAAAGATGGACATGGCTAAATATTCCAATTTGATACGCTGATCGTTTACATACTATACATGTTATATGGTCTCCAGGGGAATACTAACTGGTCACTGTATAGTGTCGACATATGATGGAGCTGACAGATCGAGAAGACAGTAGGAATTGTCTAGAGCAGGGCACCAAGAAATAAGAAAGCATCTCTTGTACACTTGTCCCGCATTGGCAAAACTATGCCGCATCTGGGTCCCCCTCGATAGTGAGGCACAGAGCAGCAGAGACTGTTGAAATTCGCGTCAAGCGCAGGCATCCTAAATGATGACTACTCCTTTTGGACTTAGCAAGGAAAGTCCATCTGGTATCGCAAAGTACCTAACTGGTCTATGCGTGGTTTATTGGCCGACCTGATTGACTTAACCTAATTTTATCTAGGGTCTCCAACGTTTCCTTTAGGTGTTACAAACATCGTGGCAAACTTAGTATAGTTTTTTTCAGAGTACAAAACGGATTCCACACGCCTCTGTGGAGGCTAACAGTCCACGATTTTGTATTTACAGACAACATAACGGCTTCGGTGGAAACTAGAAAGCTTATAATCGTTCATAAAACACGATTTATAGGAGTTTTAAGCACCACAGCGAACCGACGTTCTAAGCTGTCTAAGTGATATCCCTGTTGGAAACAAACTATTAACATAACTTAACATATTAGTAGACCAACAATTGCTTGTGTGCGAGAGAGCTGACATAATAGGCATCTCAAAAGATCACTCCGAACAATAAGTGCAATCGGGCGACCAATACACGTCACTGTTTGTCGCGGCATAAGCTCAATCATAGTAAGTTCTTGCTGTTCCATGACCGTCGGTATTGGTATAGACGAAGAGTATCGACGAAGAGTCGAAACCGTGGGCTTCACCCGGTGAACGTGAACCAAAGAAGGTGATTACTCTCTTTTATGCCGGAAAGATAATGACACATAATTTTCATGGACACAACGTGTAAGCTACTAATTTTCATATTTCAAAAACCTACAGCAAATGTATGTTTTTGTCAGGATCATCGTGTCAATCTTAAAGGAGACCAAGGTGAAAAATAATTATATATTTTCCTTTTGTAGAGAGACCGAAAGAATTCTTTAGTGTCATAAGCTCAAGTAATTATGGAATAATCACTTATTTCTAGACTTATCTGAGATAACAATGCCAGTGGTATGAGGATCAGAAACTATTATGCGTATATATAAATTTCATAATTGGCATACGGAATTACGATTTTCTTTTCGTTAGCTCTAAATTACAATTTATACCAGTTGGCCACCACTAATCTGCAATCTTGAGACTCACAGTATTCGAATTTGCTCATCATATATTCTCATTTGTTGTATTATGATTACGTCAAGGATTAAAGTGTCCTAGACCAGCTAAAAATCAAAATGGTGCAGTTGTCAGAGTTGTTCACTGCACAGAACCAGAGTTCGATCTCACTTCCACAAAATATTAGAAGATAAATATTTTCTTATAGCACACTAACTACATAGGGGCGGGTGCGTATCTTGGCTACAACATGATAGTGGTTCAAGTCAATGTTAAGACTTCGGAGTGCACGCACGTCCAAAACCCTGGAGATGCACAACATGATCGATCTGATTGGGGGCTTCTCGATCCGGAGATAGCCAGGTAGCTTGATGAATTTTTCCTTCCTGGAATGTTGTACTACAGATAACCATTTAACGCAGTAAATGCTACAAAGACCTACTCGTCTCAGCTATTGTCCCATTACTCGCTTTTCTTGGACGGCGGTGATGTCAACCTATATTTTTACGAGGTCATCAACTAGGTGGCGGCATCTTCCCAATTAAGGAACCGGACATTCCAGGTGTATGCCCTTAAATTGTTGTCCCTAATGCTTTTGCCATGGTCGCCTTTAAAATAGGGGTTTCTCTTCCGAAGCTGTTGTTTGATTTTCATTGGGGGCGCTTTTTACGTGGCGGGTCCTAAACCCAGAGGCGGAGGTTAGCCTTCTCACTTTAGTTCGCCTTCAAACGGATGTTATTTTGCTACCCAGAGGATACTTGGTCTAAGACCTGAAGTCGTGAACTGTTTGAGCCATATGTAATAGAATCGCTTCTAGCCACTACCAAGTGAATAGCAATCAGAGAACTTTCCTCACTTGCGTAAACTTCTACTCCATACTCCAGCTCTTACAGAACAGTAAGTCCACAACAGGGTTTCAGGTCTTAAAAGATGTGTAATCTCCTTCCAACATCACAGTGCAAACTTTTTAGAGTGTTACCTCTTAGTTACTATGTAAGAGTGGGAGTTGGTATGCATAATATAGAAACTTATAATTTAAAGTCCTACTGCAGAAGATCTTAACTTTGAAAAGAAAAATATTGTGAGATATAAAAAGTTTAATTCGCAGTCTATAAATTATAGCGAAAATTTCTTAGTAACATATACTAACATATACAGCTGTTGACAGCTAATTAGAAACGCTATTTTCAATATTGCACGGAAAGAAAAAACCCGAAAAACTTCAACAGAAATATACCGCAGAATTACTACTATCTCCCGAGGAAACCCAAAAAAAGAGTACCTCTGACGTACTACTTGAAATTCAAGACGAATATCATGTCCAAATATCCAAGAAAACAATTTCCCTGTGTTTGGTCGTATCTGGACTTTAAGGCTGGGCAGCACGCAGGAAACCACTTCTGACTAAAATTCATATAAAACGGCGCGTAGACTTTGCCAATTCTAATTGATTGTGGACAACAAATCAATGGAGTTATATCGTTTGAAGCGATGTAAGTAAAATTAGTCGAAAAGGTCTTGATGGTCGAAGGTATGTTAGCCGTCGAATCAATCAAAAATTTGATCCCCGCTATCTTTCACGCGAAGTGAAGTATGGTGGAGGATCTTTCATGGTGTGGGGATGTTTAGTTGGTTTACTCCATGAGATTGATAGAATTTTAAACAAGGGGAAATATGTCGACATCCTGAAAAATGTCATTATGTCACGAGCGGAGGAAAATTTGCCTGTTATAAGGAAATTCCAACAAGATAACGATCCAAAGCATACGGCGAAGTTGGCACAAAAGTATTTTGATGAATATTCCATTAATGTTTTGAAGTTGCCATCGTTCAGTCCAGACTTGAACATCTCTGCGTGATGTTAAAAGAGCCATATGCACCAAAAATATCCTAAATATGACTGTTTCATTTATTTTTTGTTGATAAAATATTTTCGTTTCTAATTATTGTCGCACTCAAATCGTGGATTTCACATATTTTTGTTAAAATCTTCAAAACAAAAACGAATTTTAAACGAAATTTTTACTATAAGAGTTTAAGTTTAACATAAGTTTCAATAAAATAAGTTAAAAATACAATAAATATACGTGATTTTTTTTGGAAGAAAACATCATTTACTTCAAAATAGTTGTCGTTTCTAATTAAATGTCAACAGCTGTATATGAATATAGGAATTTATGCTCTTGCGAATTTTTTATTCACCCCTCATATGCGCATACAATTTACAACCACATCAAATGCAATCACATACCTTCCAAAAACTTCCAGCTCCCACGTTCCGAAGATATTTCTAGAAACACACCAAACCGCACCACACCTGCCCGCTCCACGGACGGAAATAGCAAAGCAGGACTACGCACACTTTCAATTCAATTCGTTGGCAACGCATTCTAATAAACGTAAATAATTGTCCAATTGCTCGTCATGGCGAATCTGAAAGCTTCATCAATCATCCACGACCATAATTGTGTTTGGCCGAATGTCCAACTGACTTGAGTGACCACCAACGCCACATAAGGCAGGATACACGAGCCACAACACTAGACAAACCCGCTAACCGAAAACAACACGTCAGCCACAGAAGAAGTGTAGTACATGCAACTTGTGGCACATGCAGCATTTTGCATGACGCACAGAGTCAAAAACACTGAAGAGCAAATAAATAAAGTGCGCAAAGAGCGTATAAAAACTCATTGCTACGGCGCAGCAGGATGTCAAAGCGCGCAGCAGCAGCCACCAATTGATACATGCCACAAACGCTGTTGGCTGCTGCGGCAACAACAGCAATCGCCAGCAATCACAGCTGTAATGAATAGCAGCCGAAGTGGCAACCGCAATTCGTTAGCGAGGCGTCGAGCTGCTAACCATTGCTGTCCGCTTGCTGCCGCCTGCCTATTCATTGGCAATTTGATTTGCTTTTATTGCGCGTCGCGTTCGATGAGCGACGACGATTGAGACAGCGCGCTGTAACGAGTCACCGTAGCGCACGGCTCCGCCAGCAACACAGTACCACAAACGTTTAACCTCTTGAACCCGCAGAGACAATGAGCTATTGCGGTGCAATATGCCGACTCGTCTTAACGCATCTTGGCTCGAGCTCCAACACATGAACTCCAACGTAGCGTCGAACAACCGGTGCATCGTCTACGGTATTGCTATTGCTGCGGTTGGCACGCGCGGGGAGCACGTGTCGTCAGTCTCTTGGTACGCCCTGACAACCACATACCGCTAGGTGCGTGCAACTTGCTTCCAGCTCGTGTGCCACAGCGCGTGGTAAGACTTTGTCGCAAAGTCTGCTGAGCATCTTTGAGCAAGTAGAATTCGCAGAAATCTTGAGCGTCATCAACTGCAGCGTCGCATTAGAAAGCACGGCCTTCGCCGTCGGTTGTCTCTAATTCTTATTCGACTGCCGCTTGTCATTGTCGTTAGATTGTCGTGTTTTACGCAATAAATTACAAATGTTTTGTCGCATGTGCAACAGGCAGCTGACACGAGTACTTGACTAAATATTTACGAAAAGGCACAAAGGTGCTTAATTGGATCGTCGTGTTAACAAATGGCTACTAGGAAATTTGGAGGCACATTTTCTAAAATGTGCAATGAAAGGTGATGTTATGTAATGTTATAAAGAAACTGCTTGGGATAATGCACTGCGAAGTAGATAGATCTCGACAGATCATCGAAGAGATAAATCCTATTTTTTGACTTTATATCTGACCGAAAAGCCTGACTTGTAAATGAGTTACTCGAGGCCTCCGGTAAAATCTTCTATCTCTATAGATTTCCTGTCATATCTCTACAAATTTTTTACTCAATTGTCAATTATCAATCAGACTTGTTTACGATGACCTTCACTATTCTGATCTTATATAAGTTCGGTGCCAATGGACCATGTAAAATTTACCTCTAAAAGGTCTTTAGTAGTTCTGTGATTAAGATCTTCCTACTACAGAGAACTCTGATGCTAATTGCTTTCAAAAGTTGTCAAAACATCAACTGTACCTAACCAAATATGGTCTAGCCTTTGTCGATCCAGTTTTTAACAAAGTTTTTCTAATATCTCATTTATCTCAAGGCAACATAGGTGAGACAGACCTAGTTTACTCACGTGAGACAACAGACAAATTTATAAGTTTTTTTTTTAGGCTTTAGATCCGATGCAAGTTACCTGTTTCCGATATTCTACTGCTCTTCAGTATCAACTTGGCTGCACAGTTTCCCATCCCGTTTTTATTGATTGTTTAGTTAACCAACTAAATTCTCAAAAGCGTTCTAATCTTTTAAAGAGGAATAACTTGGAATATCGTTATTAGGTGATTAGGTATTACCTTGGAATTGATTTTTGAGATTCGACATTCAGAAATCTTACTGACATCATTGCAATATCAGAAGGATCAGTGAAAACCATTTTTAAAGATCATTTGGACCTAGGAAAAGTGGAACTGCAATATTAACTCAATTTTCGCAGTAAAACGCGTTAACGTCTGCGAAACAATGCTTTCCGACTACCAAGATATTATTAGACATATTATTACTGACGATGAGGCTTGGATTTATGCTTATGACACGGAAACAGACGATCAATCGGCCAAATATCGTAGTAGAGATGAGGCGAACCCTGATTTTTTCGTCAAAGCAGGTCAAAAATCAAGACCGTGTTGACAGTTTTCTTCAATTAACTACAAGTAGCTGTGGTTCTCTCCGAATTCCTTCCAACTGGCCGAGGTGTCAACAAAGGAATACTATTTGAGTCTTATACGCTGTATGCGTGAAGTTATTCGTAAAATGAGTCAGGAATTATGGGCCGACCACTCTTGGTTTTTGCATCACGATAATGCACCGTCGCTCACTGCATTGTTTTTTCGGGAGTTTTTCGCCAAATTTTCTACCAATATCGTGCCGCAACTACAGAGTTCTCCTGATATAGCTCCCTGAGAGCTCTGGCTATTCAGCAAACTAAAACGACCGCTCCGGAGAAACCATTTATGATCAAGTTAAGTCATTAACCATAAATCGCTACGCATATTGAAGGCTATTCCGGAAATTGACTTTAACAACTGTTTCGAGAATCAGAACAAACTTTGGCACATGTGTATTGGGATCAAGGGAACAAGAACAAAGTTTTATTATTTCTTGTCACAGTGAGACATAAAAGTTATCAAAGCATTATCAAAACAATTTATAAATGAAAAGACTCTCTGGAGCAGATTTTATTAAAGTACTGCACATTCGTAAAATATGATTTTGAAAGTTAAGTTCTCTTATCCGACCTTAAAGTCTGGTCTGGATGAGTCCTTTGTCTAGAAGAGATTTCCTGTTTGCTCATATCTGGTGTAATTGTTAAGTATTTTCCTCCTTGAGATATACGGCTACTATTTCAGCTGAAGTACGGATATCAACCTTAAAATCAGGTATCGCTTGAACATCTTATTTACCATAGTCTCATTGGCGGTATGAGTTTTACGTTTTATTTCTTTCGAGTATTTACCGGTTATAGGAAGAAGATGAACGGTGATATTTTTATTCCTCTGTAAACATTATTATCGATTAGTTGATGTTTAGAAAATAATCTGGTTTGGAAGATTAAATTCAATCAGAAATATATATTTTTAAATTATGACTTCACGGGTAACCAAAGGACTACAATGAGACTCATCCACATTATTATTTCGATTTGATTGTCTCCAATGATTTGTCTCCAAATTTTTGGACTATAGATCATCCAGTCACCTGCCTTGTGGACTCATTTCGATAGCGTTCCAGGTTATTGGGTCTTGATCTCACCTCAAAACATATCAGTCTCATTTTTTTTTGGTTTGTGCGTATACATATGGTAAGTCTTTGAAGGAGACGGTGATAGGCCAGAAAATGCAACAAATATTGACAAAGCATTGGATTGTGAAAACTTTCCACTTTTGGAGGTTAGTAACACTTTTGATTCCATGTTTCGCAGCCATATAGAATTGGGAACTTAATATTGTAGTTGAATATTATAATTTTGGTTCGCTTGCTTGGCCTTCTTTATTCGTTTGGTGGTGTCTTTCTTTGGCTCTCCGCCCACTCTATTTGTATTCAATTTGTTCCTTTTTCAGTCTAAAGGCAACGAAACAGAGTCTACGCTTTTATTATTTTTTTTCATTTAATAGTTTGGGGACCCTCTACAAGCTAAAGCGTTACAGATTGCACGATGATGAAGGGTATCAAATGCAACTTGGAAGTCGATGAAGATAAGATTAAGAGGGGAGCCCCATTCGACTGAATACTCCAACTATGATCAATGCGGGTGCATTCAGAGTAAAAAACTGTTTGTTCCTTTCTTCATAAATATCTGTGTCAAAATATGGGTATAAGAAAGTTCGAATTTATATTTTAAGTATTCGAGAAAAATTGTCCAGGTTCAGCTCTAGATTCTTCCACATTAGAGAGCATCATTCAACACATCAAAAGTTTGGTTTCATACTACGATTTATCTCAGCTTCATTTACTTCAAAAATGATGCCCGCTCAACAAATCAGGTTCCACCAATTTGTAAAATTCTCTTTCCTGCTGGCCCCATTCACACTGTCGTTCGTTCATTCCCGCCACCACCTTCTAACTATATGTAGATTGCGTAGCTAATTAAACGATAATTTACCATTTAAAGCCACAATACTTGCTTGCAACATGTGCCAGTATGGTGTGGCAAGCAGTTGCTGCTGTCCGTAGTCTCCGACATGCAGAAGCGTATAACAATTCCCACAACAGCGCATAGCGCCCACAGCAAGCGAAGCAAACGCGTTTATAAATAGGTATATGTGTGTGTAAGTGAATTTACAATGATGCGTTGCCAAATGTAATGTTGCAAGCAGGCCGAGCCGCGTGGCATTTGTGGCATTTGCTGCGATTTATGTAAGCAAAAACTCCAACCATCAATCTCTGAACTCCCCAAAAGAGGATTGACGGACCAGAGACATAAACGCACATGTTAGGGCAACATTTCTCTCTATGTGTGTGTATATCGTACACATATGTAGGTGTGTATGTGTTGTTGGTTTAAATTTATTTAAGTTGCCTGTCTGACTGGCTGAACTGTTTCGCCTAAGCGCGTGTGGCTAACCGCTTGCTGGGTCGCTTCGCCGCCACCCACTATGTGCTCTTGAGGCCCTTGCTGCGGCCGCTTTAAATCCACATTTCAATTTATTTGCCGCTGCCGTCGAGTTGCGCGTATTTCGTTGCTGCTGTTGACTGTAAGTGATTCCGGGAAGGCGTTGCTCAAATTACTGCTGCCAGCAGTGGGCTTAATTTGCTATTGTTTGTTGTTGTCCTTTTCTCATTGTTGTTGTTGCTTTTTGTTTATTGCTGTTGTTGCTTTTGTTCATTGTTGTTGTATTTGTTAATGCTTTTGTTTTTGTTGCTGTTGTTGACCATGTCAATAGCGCACACCGACACCACTTCATCAAGCGTAGGCAAACAATAAATTACGCAATCCGAACTGTCCATCTGCAGTCCATCAATGGCCTGCTGAGCCCAACGAACCGAAAGGCCGCTGGCTGCAACACCACTACAAACCAGCCGGGACCATTACACCTAGGTAGCAAACAATATACAATACAAGCGGCAATATAATGAGACAGCAACACTGCCGGCACATACGAAGCGTGAATTACGCACCGAGCGAGTGTGGCAAGTAGGCTGAAAATAAGCGCGCGGTCGGACCGGAGACCGGAACGTGGTGAAGGGAAGCTTTTGCTGTAAGTCCAAAATGCACACGCAACACCAACTCCATTGTCAGTAGCGCGCCACCCAACCCATCTACGAGCCAACGACAGCCCATCAGCATGCAACTGTTAAGGCGCGCATGCAGCCCCACAGCCGTCCAGCCGTCCGACTGCCTAAACTGCAAGCCAGCCGGCCAGCCATTCGCACATCCATTACCATAACCATATCAGCATAAATTCCAGGGCATCGTTAAGTGAGGCGGTGAACCCATCAAAATGGTGTTGGGTGCGACGCACAGGCAGCGCTGCCACCGGCCAACAGCAGCCATCGCAGTGAGCTCGATGCGTTCGAGCTGCCATTCTAGGCCACTGTTGAGTAGCTCCATCGACGGCTCCATCTAATGAGGGGAATTACCGCTGCTAATGGGACACGATGCGGTAAATTCTAGAACATATTGCCAGTATGTTGCAGCAGCAGCGACGCAGTGCCACATACACTTGTGCGTGTGAGTATGTGTGCCACATCGCTGGCATAATGTGCATTTCACACCTACTTCGCGCACGAAAGCTCCACGCAACTGCTGCAACAAATTAAGCGCTCTGCCCATACATGGTGGCAACAATGTGTTGCAGTTGCACACAAATTGCTCACACATGTTAGCGTGTGCGCCGCCAACTGCCACCATCACCGTCTAGCTACAATGCGGCAATGTTGCAACATGCGCGCCGCCAACAATTGTTTTTCGACACTCGCCGCTGCTGAGAATGCGGCAGGCGTGAGCGCGCGCCTTTGTGGCACTATGTGCGCGCACACTATGCACTTGCCACAAATGCTTGCGCGCCTGCCAGTTCAACGTTTTTGTTGCATGCGCGCTTTTTTCCGATTTTTTTGTAAATTTTTGTTTTTGTTTTTGGCTTTTCTGCGATTTGGGCTGGTCTAACCTTTCACCCGCCACTTAATTTACGACATAATGTTTGCAGATCTTAATTAGGTGCAAGTAATAGTACGCACGCCTAAGATGGTGTTGCGCCACATAGTCGACGCAGCAATTTTTAACGCGTCTTCTTCCTCCTCTCTTCTTTTTCGTGCTTTGCAACACACTTTGGTTTTTTTGTTGTTGTTAAGCACACACCCTCTTTCGTGTTGCAGATATTCAGCTGCCGCATGCCTTGGCGTGAATGTTGCAAGCCCAACAAAGTGCCACAAGACAGCAGCACTGGGCAAGATGCAGTCACAATAACAACAAAATGCAGCAGTATAGAAAAAGAAACAACAGCAACAACAACCATAACATGCAGCACTACAAAAACAACAATAACTGCGTGCAACATCTATCTCGAATGCAGCATGCACCAGCTAATAACAAGAACGACAATAATAATAACAACAACAATAACAACAACCACAGCTACAATAAAAAAAAGCAACAAAAGCAACATGTTTGACAACAAGGTTAGCATTAGTATGCCACACTGCCGCGCCGTCTACACCGTCTGCAGCATCTACGTCTACGTCTCCAACCACGACGACGACGACGACGCGAACGACAATGAATAAATTTTCACTTTAGATAAGCAATCGCCAAGCGTTGGTGTTGGCCTTGCGTCCGTTCTCGCTTCTGTCAGTTTGGCGCGTACTCGCACGCCAGCGCCCACGATCTTGCGGCGCGTCGCGGTACGCCTGCACTTAGCCGCGTTGTCAGGTTGGTATACTCAAATTTCATTGTGTCGCCTGTCGTCAGCATACCAGAGATCGCAGATATGTTGTTGGCATGTTGCTGTGCTGTTGGCTTTTAGAGTTGAGCAAATTGTCAGGTGTAAAATTCGATAAGATGACCTTGTAAAGGATATTGTAAGTTCGCACGACCGTTCGCGTTGAATTTGACGCGATTGTAAGCGAGGAGCAGAGAAGCAACGCTGACGTGTTGGTTTAAGGTGGCTGAGTTGAGTTTAAGCATGCTGCTAGAAAGCATTTTAATATTAAGAATTATATGACGTCTTCAACACCTTAATTGTTTTTAAATTGTGAATCGATTATAATCAGAAATCCTGAAAGATGAACGTTTATTGGTTATGTGGAAGTTGGGAGAACCAATTTCATAAATTGTATCAAAAAATTACACCAAGATGATATGTTGACTTAGTACTTAGTAGTGAATATTGTTTTGTATGAAGAACTAAAAATTGTAATAAATAGGTATATGCCCCAGATCGGGACCGATTTCAGTTTTTTTTTTGACGCCAAACCACACGTGGTCAAAAGAATATGACCGTTTTAATTTATTCTTCTTCTTCTTCTAAATGGCGATGACACCGCTTACGCGGTTATAGCCGAGTTAACAACAGCGAATATTCCAAGCGAAGCCAGGTCCTTCTCCATCTGGTCCTTCCAACGGAGTGGAGGCCTTCCTTTTTCCTCTGCTTCCCCCGGCGGGTACTGAGTCGAATACTTTCAGAGCTGGAGTGTTTCCGTCCATCCGGACAACATGATCTAGCCAGCGTAGCTGCTGTCTTTTAATTCGCTGAACTACGTCAATGTCGTCATATATCTCATACAGCTCATCGTTCCATCGAATGCGATATTCGGCGTGGCCAACGCGCAAAGGACCATTCATCTTTAGCAGAACCTTTCTCTCGAAAACTCGCAAGCGTCCAAGCCTCTGCCCCATATAATAGGACGGGAATTATGAGTGACATATAGAGTTTGGTTTTTGTTCGTAGCACCTGTTGGCAAGAGTTATCCTGCGTTGGATTTCCAGGCTGACATTATTGGTGGTGTTTACACTGGTTCCCAAATATACGAAACTTTCTAGAACTGTGTCAAGTCGCGAGTGCGACCACAGTTTGTTTGATGACAGGAGATATTTCGTCTTGCCCTCGTTCACTGCCAGACCCATCTGCTTTGCTTCCTTGTCCAGTCTGGAGAAAGCAGAACTAACGGCGCGGGTGTTGAGGCCGATGATATTAATATCATCGGCATACGCCAGCAGCTGTACACTCTTATAGAAGATGGTACCTTCTCTATTTAGTTCTGCAGCTCGAACTATTTTCTCCAGAAGCAGGTTGAAGAAGTCGCACGATAGGGAGTCGCCTTGTCTGAAACTTCGTTTGGTATCGAACAGCTCGGAGAGATCCTTCGCCGTTCCTGGCGGAGCTTTTGGTGTTGTTCAAGCCTTATTAGTCTTGCGGGGATACCAAATTCCTTTTTGTGCTGTCGAAAGCAGCTGACCTTTTCTTGTTCCCGAACTAAATTTGCCGCTCCGTGGAAGCCGTTTTCAATCGATCAAAGAGATAAAACAAAATTCGGAGCTGAAGGCCATCTCAAAAAGTGCTTACGAAAAAGTTCGAGGACTTGAAAATCATTACATGTTTTCCACATGTTTCATCTGAATTTACATATTGCATTATTACTGTTTCAGAGTTTGATGTCTTCGTATGGGTTCTGGTTCTTAAAACGACAGTTTTTGACATTATCATTAGATATACATACATGTATAGATATAGATATATATATATGTATATATATACTGAGAACAATCTATCTAAATAAATCTCATTCAAATAGCTAACATATACTCAATGAATCGGGAAGTAGATTATTGCTCGTTACAGAGGTCTCCTGAGATAAAAGCACCTCTCAGTCGTACTAAAGGTTTATTCCATGAAACATCTCAGTTTTAACTCTTCGAACTACGTGAAACTACTATTTTAGGTCTAGACAGTGCAAGACAACAACTTCCTTCCCCAACGGCAGTCACATCGCCTAGAAATTACCAAGTCAAACAACACCAACACCGTTTACCTTCTAAGGTTGCAGTAACCAGCATAATGCCGCACGGCCAACTGACAAAGTGACTGATTGACTCAGTGGCTCGCTAGGTCTTAAGCACATGCTTGTACGAGATAGCTGAACAAATGTACGCAAGTTTGCTGGTATCGCTTATCTGGTTGTGCACAGATACTCACATGAGTCACACACACATACGCCGCGTTGCTTCTGTACTTGCAAACAAATGTAAGCATCACTCGGGCGCCACGCTACGGCTTATAAGGCGTTGCAATCTCTTGCCGACAAATTTCATTAATATTAATTAAAATCGATATCATTGGTAACGTCTGTCGCCACCGCCGACGCTGCGCGAACAACCACCACTGCTGATGCTGGTGGCAAGTTGTTGTCAATGCCACACTGCGGTCAATGTTGCATGCGCAATGTGGCTCTCGTATCTGTGTCAATATAGAAATGTACGGCAGCAATTACACGAATGTGACAGGAATTCACAATGATGCGCGGATGAGCTGCGCGCGCGCGCGCTCCAATAGCGGCGCTTGAGTGACGCACCGTGATCAGCGCGCTCGCTGGCGCTTTTTAGCTCTTGCGCTTGCAACAAACGTGTGGCAAATACTTAAAATCATTGCGGTGCAACGCGATGCAGGCGCGCATAGCGGGTCATAATGCCCGGCCGGCCGCGGTGTTTGACTGCTGTCGGCGCGCGTGGACCCCACAGGTGATAGTGCTGCAGCTTGACCTGCGCGCCAGCCGACATGATGTGTTTGTGTGTGCGTGCAACACACATTATTTGAATCGAATTAAATTGAAAGATTTACGGCAATGCGCATTTGTCATTTTTCAATAATTTGCAATTTTGCTGGTGATCACTTATCCAACTGCGATTTGTCAGCGGCTTTTATTGCTATTACAATGTTGTTATTGTTTTTGTTCTTCAACGCGCGCGCTGTTGCTCTGCAGCTTTCGTGTTGTAACGCCTGGCTGTGACAGCGAACATTCAGCGGTGAAATGCAACGAACCACAAAAACAACAACTGCGCGAAGATGACATTGACAGCGGTCAGCAGTCAGCAGTCAGTGGTGAACGGTAAACGGTAAGCGTTGCGCACTAACAGTAGCGCCACATGTGTCGTCGTACTTTCTAAGCAGGTGACAGTTAGCTGCGCCGCAATTTGTACGCTGTCGCGTTGCACGAATATAAATGTATGATAATGCAACGCTGCGAAGGCTTCAATGAAAAGCAAATTTAATTCATACCAACACACACACACACAGGCACTCACCCAATCGCAATTTGCAATTCGCAACTTTTCCGCTTCAAGGAACTTTGTGCTTTCTAACTCGGTAGGCCTCTCGCTGCTCAGATGTCGGTAGCTCTGTATGCAGCGGTCATCCATTGAACACTTGTTAGATTTGTATCTCCAATAAATTTTACATGCAACACAGAAATCACCGCATATAATTAACATAAAAGATCAGTGAAGCGCAGCGCGGGATACATGGATCCACAGTAGGCGCTTATTTAAGAGGAGAAAGGTTTCGAGACTTTTATTTGTAATATTGATGTTTTAATGTTGATTAATTCATAGGAAGTTTGTTGTCATAAGAAAAGTAGCAGGGCTGCACATATGTGCGAACTTTTGCAAAGGTTGGCATAAATTAGTTATTAACGAATGTTTTTAATGCATTGTAATCATTGGGCTTCGATTTAGCTCGCTCTATTAACCCAATTCTAAAACTTCTTGCTTGAAACGGGAACGATAATATCCACAGTGGTCGAAGTGGTTTTTGACAATCAGATTTGACTTGAAGCTCTGCCAACCAAAAAATGTTGCAGAGACCGGAAGAAAGTCTGAAAAACATAGTAGTTGTAGTAAGTAGCACATCCCTTTCAAGCAGTGAAAACTTTTGGCAAGTCACCAAACTCCATGGACGTTTCAACAAGACTCAGCACCGTCGCACAAAGCGCGAGTGAACCAAGAATGGCTGAAAAACAACGTTTCGGACTTCATTACGACCACACAATGGCTTTCGAATTCACCAGATGCGAATCCAATGGTTTATTCTCTCTGGACGATTTTGGAGAGCAAGGTCCGAAGTAAAAAATACACTAGTCTCAAGATGCTGAAGAAAGCCATTATCTATGAGTGGCCCAAAATACCCGCAAGTCACATTCGGGCAGCCTGCGATTCGTTTTTTGACCGCATAGTTAAGGCAAAAGGTGGTCATATCTGGCAAAAGTGAATTCGCCTTGAATTTATGATTATTTTCACACATATTGTGCTTTAAAATAAATAAAAATAACTTTCCAAACCGAATGTATGGCTTTTTGAGGTTTCGCTTTATTCTCGCCGGGCTGAAACCTTTTCCATTGATCAATTCTTGCCTCTTCCATTTGAGTTAATCAATCAATTTGTCCAACTGATTAGAATACATTTTGGAATTAACTGTGGTATTTGTCGGTCAAAAGCTCAAAACAAACGATCCCTTTGAAACCCCACCAAACACAATCGGTTATTTGTGTTTCTTGGCGAATATCGACCTTTGAAGCTGGCTTAAGCTGTTTCATCCTTTTTAGACAATGATCTTTTGCGCTTCACATTTTTCAAAAATCCCACTTTTCGTGGAGGATGGAGTTATGTGTAGAAGTTCACGCAAGTGAGGAAAGTTCTCTGATCGCCACTCACTTGGGAGTGGCCAGAAACGATTCTTTTACACATGGCTCAAGCAGCTCACTACTTCCGGTCTTTGACCAAGTATCCTCTGGGTAGCCTAAGAACATCCGTACGAAGGCGAGCTAAAGTGAGAAGGCGAAACATTCCCTACAAGGGTTGTGCACTGGGTTTGGGACCCGCCACGTAAAAAACACCCCCAGTGAAGAGCTACAACCAGCCTCGGATGAGAGACCCCACTTTTGATGACGACCATGGCAAACGAAAGAAATAAGGACTACGAATTGAGGGCATGCACCTGGAATGTCCGGTCCCTTAATTGGGAAGGTGCCGCTGCCCAGCTGGTTGATGTCCTCGTAAAGACAAAGGCTGACATCACCGCCGTCCAAGAAATGCGATGGACGGGACAAGGACAGAGACGAGTAGGTCCTTGTGACATTTACTACAGTGGCCATATAAAGGAGCGCAAGTTTGGTGTAGGATTCGTGGTGGGAGAGAGACTCCGTCGCCGAGTACTATCATTCACTGCGGTGAATGAACGTCTAGCCACAATCCGCATCAAAGCGAGGTTCTTCAACATATCGCTGATTTGCGCCCACGCCCCGACGGAAGAGAAGGACGATGTGACCAAAGATGCCTTCTATGAGCGCTTGGAGCGCGCTTATGAGAGCTGCCCCCGCCACGATGTCAAAATCGTGCTTGGCGACTTTAACGCCAGGGTGGGCAAAGAAGGTATATTTGGCACTACGGTCGGTAAATTCAGCCTCCACGACGAAACATCCCCAAATGGGTTGAGGCTGATTGACTTCGCCGGGGCCCGAAATATGGTTATCTGTAGTACTAGATTCCAGCATAAGAAGATTCATCAAGCTACCTGGCTGTCTCCGGATCGAAAAACTACCAACCAGATCGATCATGTTGTGATAGACGGAAGACACGTCTCCAGTGTTTTAGATGTGCGTGCGCTCCTAGGTCCTAACATCGACTCGGACCACTATCTTGTTGCAGCTAAGATTCGCACCCGCCTCTGTGCAGCAAAAACGCGCGCCACCAAACACAAGGAAGGTTCGACGTCGAGAAGCTGCAATCACAACAGACAGCCGAACGATTTTCTACTCGGCTTGCACTCCTGCTCTCTGAGAGCACTCGTCAACAACTCGGTATAAGGGAACTGTGGGACGGCATTTCAAACTCCTTACGTACAGCTGCAACCGAAACCATTGGTTTTCGGAAAGTGCAAAAGAACAGCTGGTACGACGAGGAGTGCCGTGTCGCAGCGGAGAGAAAACAGGCTGCCTACCTCGCAACGTTACGATCGACCACTACACGTGCGGGATGGGATAGATACCGAGAGTTGAAGAGGGAAGCGAGACGCATTTGTAGACAGAAGAAGAAAGAGGCTGAAATGCGTGAGTACGAAGAGCTTGATAAGCTGGCCGACAGGGGTAATGCTCGAAAATTCTACGAAAAAATGCGGCGGCTTACCGGACCGGAGCGTATTCCTGTAGAACCCCCAAAGGTGATCTAGTCACTGATGCCCAGAGCATACTTAAATTATGGAGGGAACACTTCTCCAGCCTGCTGAATGGCAGTGAACGCACAACACCAGGAGAAGGAGAACCCGATTCCCCTGTCGATGACGATGGGTAGACGTTCCATTAACCATGAAGAAGTTCGAATAGATGAAGAACAACAAAGCGGCAGGGGCCGAATTGCCGGCCGAGCTATTCAAACACGGCGGCGAAGGTGTGCATGCATACTTCTTCGTAAAATTTCGGACGAAAGCATGCCCAACGATTGGGAATTTAAATTGTGCAAGTATGCCCAATCCATAAAAAGGAGACCCCACAATCTGCGCCAACTTTACATCGCATTAAGCCTCCTCAACATCGCATATAAGGTTCTATCGAGCGTATTGTGAAAGATTAGAAGCCCACCGTCAACAAACTGATTGGACCTTATCAGTGTGGCTTTAGACCTGGAAAATCAACAACCGACCAGATATTCACCATGCGCCAAATCTTGGAAAAGACCCGTGAAAGAAGAATCGACACCCACCACCTCTTCGTCGATTTCAAAGCTGCTTTCGACAGCACGAAAAGGAGCTGGAGCCCTTATGCCGCGATGTCTGAATTTGGTATCCTCGCAAATCTAATACGGCTGGGTAAACTGACGTTGAGTAACACGAAAAGCTCCGTCAGGATCGGGAAGGACCTCTCCGAGCCGTTCGATACCAAACGAGGTTTCAGACAAGGCGACTCCCTATCGTGCGACTTCTTCAACCTGATTCTGGAGAAAATAGTTCGAGTTGCAGAACTAAATAGAGAAGGTACCATCTTCTATAAGAGTGTACAGCTGCTGGCGTATGCCGATGATATTGATATCATCGGCCTCAACACCCGCGCCGTTAGTTCTGCTTTCTCCAGGCTGGACAAGGAAGCACAGAAAATGGGTCTGGCAGTGAACGAGGGCAAGACGAAATATCTCCTGTCATCAAACAAACAGTCGTCGCATTCGCGACTTGGCACTCACGTCACTGTTGACAGTCATAACTTTGAAGTCGTAGATAATTTCGTCTATCTTGGAACCAGCGTAAACACCACCAACAATGTCAGCCTAGAAATCCAACGCAGGATAACTCTTGCCAACAGGTGCTACTTCGGACTGAGTAGGCAATTAAGAAGCAAAGTCCTCTCTCGACAAACGAAAACCAAACTCTATAAGTCACTCATAATTTCCGTCCTGCTATATGGTGCAGAGTCTTGGACGATGTCAACAACGGATGAGTCGACGTTGCGAGTTTTCGAGAGAAAAGTTCTGCGAAAGATTTATGGTCCTTTGCGCATCGGCCACGGCGAATACCGCATTCGATGGAACGATGAGCTGTACGAGATATACGACGACATCGACATAGTTCAGCGAATTAAAAGACAGCGGCTACGCTGGCTAGGTCATGTTGTCCGGATGGACGAAAACACTCCAGCTCTGAAAATATTCGACGCAGTACCCGCCGGGGAAAGCAGAGGAAGAGGAAGACCTCCACTCCGTTGGAAGGACCAAGTGGAGAAGGACCTGGCTTCACTTGGAATACAATGCGCTTCAAAATCGCTTGCTGGGTTTTACGCCAATTGTGGAACGGTAAACACTTCTTTGACGTTTGATAAGCAAAATACAGTCGTTTATGCGACGGAGCAAATTTTGTTCTGTAAGAACATGAGGAACTCATATGTCAAACTTCGAAATTAATTCTGGACGTTTCATGTGTTTGTCAACGATCGCGTTGGACAGGTAAATCTTTTAGCAATCTTTCGAATTGTTTTTTGACGATATGCATCGACCAAGGACTTTATTTTATCCCCATTGGTTTCAAGAGGCTTTACTAGACCTGGTACATCCTTAAGATTGAAATTGCCGAAATGAAATTTTGCAAACCAATTTTGGCATTGATGTTAAGTCAACACATCTTCTCTTTTGCACTTTTGATAGTAAAACAGTAAAATATGCCGTAAATGCTAAATGTTCAAATATATATCCTCTTCAAATCAATTAATTGTTCTCTATCTTCAGCTGCTTCCTTCCGGATTCATTCGGTTAATGACACTTAAAAATGTAATTCGTTTAAATTGGATCTTAACCTTTAATTGCAATGTTAGAGTAGGTCAAAAAATTTGTATTTTTTTTTCACTTTATACTCTGATAAATGAACTCTTAAAATGAATAGAAATGTCCTCTGCTTTTTAGTATTCCTATTTTTTCAGTAGAAAATATCGTAATATTTATGAAAAAGAGAACTTTGCCTAAACATAATAAATTAATCGATTTTTTCCCGCTAAAATATAAGTTTATTCAATTTTTGGGTTAAGAAAAGAGGACTTCACAGCACCAATACCTACTTCGGTCAATGTAGCGCTTGATGTCGTGTAAATGGCAAAAATTCTACTACAATTTATGCGAACCATCATTTTCAACAAATTTAACGTTATTTTTTGTTAGGTTCCCATCACACATTATCACATGAAGGTGGATCTCATATAACACAAAACATCTTGAGCACATATCGTCTCAAATCTAACTACTATCTTATGCATTTATCTTTCTTCCCGATATCAGTACTAAGTACTCTTCGAGGCCCTCAAAGGTTATCTCAAGTAAAATAGTTACACCCTCAACATGCCTCGATGTTTGTAACATCCAAAAGTCAACGCAAAGTGTATATACAATATAAATTGTATAAATGATAAGCGTGCCGAACTGAGTCGGTTTAGCCATGTCCATCTGTCTGGCTCTCTATTCGTCTGTCCTTAAACTAGTTCCGCAAACTTTGAGATATCAACCTAAAATGTAGCACACGACCTTTTCTCAGTCCTTAACACACTTTTCATTTTTGGGATGGCCTTCAGCTCCTTCAGCGAATTTTATCTCTTCCATCGACTGAAAACGGGTTTCATACCGATGATTGTTGACTTGTTTGCATGTCAAACTCATACACTCATCTCTTATCACGATCAAGCATGTCCAAAGAGACCTGTTTACGGTACTCTTTTTGAAAGAAATTCAGCTTTGTCGGGACGAGTCGAGCAAGAACGCATTTCATACCCAAAGCGAGAGCTGTTGAGCACTCTTGTCATCTCTCGGACACTTGCATGACGATTTCCAAGCACCACATCCTTCACTTTTTTTTAATATTTTCATCAGTTGAAGAGAACGAAGGTCGTCCAGAACGATCTTCAGCGATCTCTCGACCATCTTTGAAGGCTTTGTACCACACGTAGTCTTATGTTTTTGAATTACCGTTAGTCTTTTCCATCATTCGCAACGATTCCGCAAAACAAACTGGTTGACAGATCGCACTCATATTTGGCATAGTATCTAAGGACGATTCTGCCAACATAGCATACATTTTGTTTGAAATATCGATTGCTCTTTTGTCTCAATATATATCAAACAGCATAGCTAGAAAGAACTAGTAAAACTATTTTTATTTTTATGTAAACCGTTGAAATATAGCGAATCATCAGTAAAAAGTGTCAAATGAGTTCTGTGAACCTCACTTCTTCGATGTTCACGTAACAAATTGCAGCATGGTGCCCTATCACTCTCTAGAAATTTATTTTTTCTGTGCAAAGCTTGTAATTATAACAATTAATTGCAATATTTATAATGTTAATAGTTTTCTTCTAGCTAATATTTTCAGATATCTATGCATATATATGTAAAAGAAAGTTGTGTTAGTTACACCATTTATAACTCAAGAACGGCTGAACCGATTTGGCTGAAAATTGGTGGGGAGGTAGCTTAGAACCAGGGTAAGGACATAGGATACTTTTTATCTCTTTATGTCAAAATTTAATACAACTCATAAATACAAAATTTATGTTTTAAATAATAAGCATTTGTTCAAAATTCATGTTTGTAGGAATCATTTGAATATAAGCGTACAATTTTAAACAGATTCTTCATAAAAAATAATGCCATTGCTAAGTTTTTGGAATAGTAGAAAAGAACTGCAACCAAATACGCAGTGAAATCGATTATAACTGGCTCAGTGATCAGTTTGAGTATGTATTATACCACGCGCATCCCAAAAGACTGATGTCATAACCTTTCCTGCCACGTTTTTTCACGCCAGAGAACCGGTTCATCATGTGCAGTCCACTAGAATGACTGTCAATTGAACTCCAGTGGGAAATGATGGAGCTATATTTCTATCACTGACGAAAAATTTCGGCTTTATTCCGATTAGAGAGCACTTAAAGACTGCTCAGAATCAGTTATTCGTTGTTTTTGTTGGATTATGAACTTGCGCGGCACCCAGTTTGCACATAGTTTTCGCATCTTTAGAGCATCATTGTCCTCGGTGCACAATTCGTCTGTTTCCAGCTTAGCCCATATCTTTTCAACGGTCCTGAGCCCAAATTCAACAGTATTTTCCCCAAAAAAGAAATGCTTTATGATCCATTTTTTTGTAAACTAACACAAATTGCTTCACAAAAATGCTATGTCATATTAACTTATAGTTATAATCCAACCAATAGAAATCATAGTATAGATGGTAGTAGTAGTATTATATATGTATGTATCAGCCACAGTGAAGCGTGGACAGGTCCTCTAGTAATAGTAATATTTACAGCTTTTTGAATTATTTGCACATATAAATTTGGTATTATACTTATTTCAATGTATGGCCAAATTAATATGAACCACAAAGTTGGCTGCACTCTTAGATTTGAGTAGGTTCTTTGCTGTTCCACTAGATGAGTCTTCTTCTTGTATAGTTAATATTATCAAGAAAATTTCTGAAGCTGGATATCATGTATCGACGTAGTGCTTTAATATCTCTCTTCTACTCAACTCGCGCTCAAAACTTCCTTAAGGTGCTTAAGGGCTTTGTATACCTCTAAACCGACTCTCGAGTGAAACATATTTTTATTTGAAATAAAACTTGCATTGCCACCACCCGTTACTTGTGTTTACAGTTCTAACAGAAAGTGTCCACTTGTTTGACTTGACACATAATGAATACATTACAACAAAAACAAGGAAATATTTTTATGTCAAACTGTTTGCTATCGTCTGCAGACATTTTGCGGTCAAGTTGAAGAATTATTTTATTTTATTTATTTATTAATGTCAAATAGTCGCTGCCAGCTGGTGTGGGTACATACATACATATGTACATAATTTGTGTTTGTGTATGCGTGTGTGTGAGTACGCAAAGTAGCCGCAGGGATTAGTGCGTGAATGTTGAGCGATTGCAAGTTGCTTATCAGCGAATGAGAATAATATTTACACTGCTTACCAATAAACTTGCACACAAGCAAACAAACCGCTCTACATTTGTAGCTAAATATGTATGTGTGTATGTGTGTGTGTGTGCAGTTCTGTACATATTTGCACTGAAACAGGCATTTCATTGTTGCTGACGCTGGTGACAGTGCCACTGGCCCACATACATCGAGTAGTTATATTTTTATGTGTGTGTATGTATGTGTGTGTTTGCGGTTTGACAAACTCGCCAACGAAAATCCACAAAATGATCGCTGTTGACATTAATGGCAGTGAAAAATTCGCTGACAAAATTTACTTTCTCACGATCGCTTTGCGCGCCTGCAAAAGGGCTATCAACCGACATACCAACACACAAGTGTACAAATGTATGTGTGTATGTGTTTAGCAATATCAATAGTTATCGATAAAATGCGCAACATTATGGGCATTGGAGGCACGAATGGGCCAGTCTTTGCTTATTTTTCATTTTTATTACATGTTGTTGTTGTTGTTTGGTTTATTGATTTGCTCATATTTGCTCAGGTGTTGCATGCCTCCAAATTGCGAGCCGCGTAATCGCCCACTCAAGTGTTGGTGGATAAAAAGACACTTGCGAAAAGATTGATCCAGCCATTGGGCAAGCAGTGAACCGTGGGAAAATTACACCCACGGCAAATAAAGACTGTACACATGTGCAACAACAACACACATGCATATAAACGCATTAATACGTAAGAATGCGTATGAGCACACACACACACACGCACGCAATCTACAGAATGTTGCCCATAATGTCAGAAGCAATTGCGCAAGCGGTGCGCGCATGAGCACTAAGCTTGATTGGAGAACGGCGAATGGAGACGCTGGAACGCGGTGCGACACACAGTACAGTTAAGCGTGGATTTGTAGACACACCTGAGATAAGCGCGCACCGATTTCTGTACAAGAATTTCGTAAGGAAATAAGATGGACTGTTAGTGATTGAAGAAGAGGGAAGTGTGGAGAGGCAACGCTAACGAAAAATCGCCATAATCACCGCGTTTGACGTAATAGCGAGTCATATGCATACTCGCATAAAAGCTCATGAGCGGAGTGGAGTTAAAAAATTGCTTGCGCAACGGGCGCACGAGCTGCGCCGCAGCATAACGCGGCGCTGCTAGGCGGCCAGCAACATTGCTGCTGAATTTTGCGCTTCACCGACGCGACGCACCGTTTGGTGGTTTTGGTGGCTGCGCACAGCGTGTGAATAATTTTTCATTGACGATTGCGTGGCAAATACACAAATGAAATGGGCGAGCAGCAAATAATTGGCGAATGCGCGAACGGAATCATCCGCATAAATAAATATGTATGTACTTGTTTATACGTGTGTGAGGTTCTTGGGCAGCTGAAATGCGTTTTTGGTGAAAATATTTACTTATTGGCACATATTGCAACAACAATGCTTGGAATATTATAAACCAAAAGTTAAAATTGCGATATTCCTACGATACGTTATAGATATAATTTTTTATTCTCTCAACTATCTGCACTTCTACGAGGCCAATTTGATTGATCCATGATCTTTTCTATGAAACTTTATATCTTCTTTTTCTTCTTCTTTATTGGCGCAGACACCGCTTATGGGCAATAGCCGAATTTACAACAGCGCGCCAGTTGTTCTTCCTTTTCGCTGTTTGGCGCCAATTGGAAATTCAAAGTTTAGCCAGGCCCATCCACCTTTGAAGGTCTTCCTCTGCTTCCACGGCTTTCTTATCCTACCTGAAGAAAGCAGAATTCACGGCGCGGATGTTGAGGCCTATGCTATCAATATCATCTGCGTACGCCAGCAGCTATACACTTTTATAGAAGATTGTACCTGCTCGATTAAGCGCTGCAGCTCGAATGATTTTCTCCATCAGTAGATTAAAGAGGTCGCACGATAGGGAGTCGCCTTGTCTGAAACCTCATTTTGTATCGAACGGGTCGAAGAAGTGCTTCCTGCTCCTAACTGAGCGGTGTAGCTCAGAGTTCATGATGTCGAAGACGTCTTTAAAATCGATGAGGAGTTGGCGTGTGTCGATCTGTTGGATAGTCGATTTTTCCTGATCTTAAGCGACACCAATAAGGTTTATCAGATAGTTAACAGACAGTACGCTTAGAAGTGATGTTGAGGATGCTTATCCAATAATAGTGGACGCAAACTTAGTTTTCAATCGTCGGGCAAGCTTTCGTCTAACCATATTCTACAAAGAAGCTGATGCATGCTCCCTATCAGTTCTTCGCCGCCGTATTTGAATAGCTCAGCCGGCAATGCATCGGACGCCGCCACTTTGCTGTTCTTCAGACTTTTTCTTGGTTGGGCAATGGAATTTCTGTTCCATCGTTATCGATTGGGGAAGAGGGCTCACCACTCTTAGTTCAATTTTCGACCACCTTTTGCATTAATTGGGCACGTACTTCAGCAAAAACGCACCAAACATTCACTTCCAAGGCGTCAATCCTCACGGGCTTAGAAAAGCGACTTCACATAACACATCTTGCAAAAATTTGTCCACTCTCCAGGCCCACGACGCGAGATAATTCGCTTACCAGTAGTTTCCTTGAATAAATTGATTGTTTCATTTGTTCTATGGCATTTAGCGCCGTCTTGCTGGAACCAAAGATCGTTCACATAAACATTCACTAAAAAGTCATTAATAAGGCGCTATATCGTTCCTCACTAACAATTTGGTCGACTTCGTTTTTTATAAATTTAGTCCAAAAGGAATCTTCACGGCTCAAAGAGCCCACAATGGCTTATGGATTATCATCATTTAGCCAAAGCGGGCTTAGTTGGTGAACAAAATGTGCGTGCGAAAATCAGGATCTGTGACCATCTCCGCAAAGCAAGGTCCGTCCGCACAATCTTCTATAAAGTGGATGGCAAATAGCCCAGTTGTTACACGGGATGACTCAATTAGCCCAAAAAGCGACCAACCTACTAAGTTGGGCCGAATGTGAGGTTTTGCCCGTAGTTTTCCTCGATTTCAGGGGCGTCGTGCGTGATGAGTTCTTGCCAAAGAGTCGTGCGGTTAACAATGCGAGTGATCTGAGGGTGATTACTTTCAAAATAGATATTCAGGAATAAATCAACAGTTTCTTAAGTAATAAAAATTGTGCACAAGCCCAATTGCTACGCGGGATTGCGGATGGACTGATTCGGCTTTTCTTTGATATTCTATTACACAGCAGCAATAGCGTCTTCGGTGAACGCTGTACGACGTGTCTGAGGATGGTCGTTATCCACTAGAGTAAAGATGGTACGACGCTGAGCCATGTTTGCTCGAATTACTTTGCTGGGCAAATATACGGACCTCATATTTGACGCAGTGTACGATGTGTAGCGCGTACTTTGGCAATAAATTTACCAAAATTGTTCCGGAGTAAGTCTTTCTGTTGTTTATGAAATTGCAACCCTGGATTTAAACGAAACCTTTACACAAAATTTATAAAATTGTATTTGAAGGTCATAACTCAGATTAATCGATATCACTTGAACTCTAGAGATATTGAAAGAACGTGTGAGCATGACGTTAATAAATATTTCGGCTTATAAACAACAGTCAGCTAGTCATTCATGCCTTAAACTGCGCATATAATAGTTTTCATCGACTATCTCGGAAATGGGATGTTGAAATCGTAAAAAAAACTTATAATTAACATCGGCTGACAAATAAATGAAAATGATTGCAAAATTTCCTGAATGGAGCTTCGAATCGTTCCTCTTTTTACCTTATTCTCCGAATGGCCTTTCTCCTTCTCTCTGACGACATCAAACGCTCGTTGGAAAGAAATCGTGGAGACTGATGCCTGAGGTGCGTTAAAGAATTCCTAGACTAACACATAGATGGCACTACTGCTAATAAGTCTATATAATTTTTAGTCAACCCTAATATTTAAAGAAAACTTGTACAAATTTGACAGTTTTCGTGCTATAGTTCATGAGATATTTCATTTTGAGTGAAGCAACTTGTGTTAGTTTAAATAACATGAATAAAAAGGAATGTAGTGTATTAAGGGGTTAGGGGTAGTTAGAAAAATTATTTTTTTTGCATTTTCATTAAGTGTAATACCTTAAAAATATTCCCTGAAAATTTCACGTTGATCCGATAATTAGTTTTTGAGTTATTCCACAAATATCAAAGAGAGCTCGGGCACTTCCTAAAGCTTAGTGTGAAACTTTAAAAACCTGCTTTTTTCTAAAACTATGTTTTTTGAACCGGTGACAACTGTAACTCGAAAACCATTCAGTAGATTTTAATGAAATTTATGCAGCTTTTAGAATACATTATAAACTCGGGCCTGATCGAAGGATTTTTCATTTTTCGAAAATTTCGATGTTTTAAGACCAATTAACTGTTGATTTTTTCGCAAAACTTTAGAAAAAAATTTCCTGAGGCCGCCATTTTGTTAATTTTGAAAATAAAAAAACTCCTTCGATCAGGCCCGAGTTTATCTCTTTATAAAACTAATTATAGGACTCATGCTTGTCACCGCAAGTACCTTTTTTTGGAACAATGTTAACACAAACAACTATAACTTGGGAAATTAAGTTTTATTTTTTTGAAATTTTCGTGACTTCACGTCAACACATCCTATAATAATGCCATATTACTACTTTTGTAAAATAACATGATCTAATAGCAAAAAAAAGACTGAAAACTCTCATTTTTTCGTGCCTCTGACTACCCCAAACCCCTTAATAAAGCATTGCTTTTTGCAACACAAGGCAAGGCTGAGCTGGATAAATATTAAAGCAAAACCTCTCCATAGATAAGCTCCATAGGACAGTCGAGTATTTAAAATATTGTCTTGACTTACAGAGATATATATTAAAGTCAATTTTTTTTAGACGGTTCTAGAGGCTGTTCTTGAATTACCTAAAACCATGGTAAGACAAGTCTACAAGATTGCTAAATTTTGCCAAGACATCTCTGAAAATTTCTTTGGTGATGGTTATGGCCGTTTTGTGGCAAGTTTTTCTGTATCGAATATTCTTATAAACTTATATATCCGTGAGGGATTATTTGTATATTTTTTAATACACTGTAGTCACTGCTCCTGAGTTTTTAAAGTTATTAAGGTGTTACATGGGTTCACAGGTTTCAAAAAATTCTACAGCACCACAGAATATTTTTGAAAAACAGCTGTTTTTTACCGGAGGATACTCATGTAACTCCTTAATACATCATTTCAACACTTTCATAGTGGGACTTTAAAAGACGATCTAAGCACGACATTCCTGACCTCTGTTGTTAATCAAGGATTTTGAAATTGTAGAGAATGATCTTTCAGTAATGATTTTAAAAACGTAAAGAAATTTCATTCTACTCTCTGGTAACCTAATTAAATAATGAAATAGTTTGTGATCTGAGTTTAAGCGAGAACAAACACAACGAACAACGTCATGATCTCAGATCAATTGACGATAAGACATTTGTCAACAATAGAACAGTTTCTACGGTTAATAACTTTTCGAGAATAAACAAATATTGAAACTCCTTAACATGATAAAGAGCAATGTGATCATCAATGAACATAATTATATTGAATACACAATTTTTTTTCTATAGTCGATAGAATATACTAACTGTAACTACGTCCACTTAAACGTCAAAGCCACGGTATGCTTGCAAAGTTGCTTAAAATACAAGACAAGTTTGTTTATCAATAGCTCCTCGTAATGCCACATAAGTTCATTCTTTTTAAGTTATTATAGATTTTCACGCACCGGAGTGTGTTTGTGGAAAAAATGAGGCATATGAAGTTGTTAGCCACTCAGTCAGCCAGTCTGCAAATTGTGCAATAAAATTTCATGAATAATAATAATTTCGATTAATTCTGATATATCAGGTAAATTTCGTATGTCTTGTTTACACTGGAGCCGAAATTATGTACTGAGAGAATATTATATAAATTTTTACACATTTTTGCCCCAAAACCCTCTTAGAATTTATATGTGACTTGTTTATTGAAGGTATATAGAGAGTCTATAAACTAAATATTAATTAGCTTGTTGAACCTCACATATTAATGTAGTATACTTTCTTAATCGAAGGGATTATAATAAATTTCTTCGATATCATCGAGTGACTTTTTTAGTTGGGAGATTACCACATTCAAAAAAAATGTTTGAAAAAGGTTTGGAGTACGAGAATTACTAATACAGGATAAATTTTAATTAAAATGTAGTATAGTTGGGTTTCTTGGCAATTGATTGAATATTGAACACAGAGAAATGGCAAAAGTAAGATACTTTCCTCAATTTTTCGTAAAAACTCACATTATGTCCAACAAGAGATTATCTCCTGCCCGATCAGAAGGTATCTTGCCGGAAACCGGAAGATTATCATCAATTTAATGAGAGAAAAAAAAGAAAATTACCTACCTTGGAGTACTGAATATCATAAAGAAATTAGTATATGTACTATATACATAACTATGGCTCAATGCTCGCAACTATATATATTATTTTTAGACCAGTTGTCAAATGCAGAACTACCCAGTCGGACTAACGTATATCCAGAAATACATTTGAATATACATACATATATATTCCAGAGTTACTCTCGATTTCATCGATCCTATAGCTATATATTTTTTTTTTTTAAATTGCCAATATAAAGTAACCTCACCCTAGGAGTTATCCTAGGTAGGTAGATAGATTTACAGTCTGACCTGGCAACTAGGCCTTTAGCGAGCTCTTTGTGAAGCCAACGGGACTAAAATCCCCTCACTCTATTATATTCTCTTTGAGAGAGGGACGGGGCACTCTGTGCTTCTGATTAAGTTCATCACTACAAAAAATTGTAATTTACTAAATACCGTCAAGAAACCCTCGACTGATAATTTCGATTATTTTCATATACAAAGCTTTGCATAGAATAGGTTTTATTCTTCTGTGCTTGTTGATTGACTCCACCAAGACTCAGCTGTAGTATTTATAACATATCTATCGATTACAGTCTAACTGTAGGGTGGTGCATAGTTATAGTAACTGTGAAATAGGATATTAAATCCACTAATGGATCAATGTCTTTCTTCACTATCTTTGACAAAACCTTAAGAGACTTTATTGATTTCAAACCCGCTTGACTATGTGGACTATCTCTACATATAAATGTATTTCTTGTTGTGAGCATACTCCTTGTCAGAAAAGAAATCCTTCTTAAATTACTGTGAGGGAGGACACCGCCGCGGTATGGTAGTTGAAAGAAGATTCAATTTTGCTGAAAAGACACCACCTTCCTCTTGATAAACTAGTTTGGATCTATCAGTATAGATGCTTATACCTGCGTCCTTGTCTACTTTGGCTCTTTCCCACTCTTTTCTGTAAAGGAACGCAATATTGGGCAAAAAACCGTTGTATTTGATAGTAGCGGGAAGTTACTACTATATATTTTAGTTTCCCCTTATCACAGGCGACTACGTAGGTTGTATTTTGTTTTTCGGAATAGGCCAATCATAGCATTGAAATCTGGCAACTCGCAACTTTATCATAAAGTTTGACATTTTTGATGTTTTGCCCACAACGTTTTGACATACGGCCCCTGTTGTTCACAGTAAGTCAAAGTATTCATCTCGGCCAAAAATATTATTAAACCGCGAACATTTTCACGTGAATATACAACTTTTGACATGAGTTATCTCAGCAACTGTACTGAGCTAGCCTTTACATGCTTTCTATATGCCGTATGCGTACTTCTTTTCCATTATTGGCCACCATACCAATATACCGGCTCATAATCGGCCTTACAATTGTTGTATAGATCCAATGAGCTACTCCAGGCGTTAATCCCCATTTGAACCCCATCACTATTTTATAAGTGCAAAGCGCTAGCGTCTAGATTTGGTTTCCATCAAAGTTTCCAATTAATACTAACGCTGTCTTGTCGGCATTTAAGTTTAGTCTGCACGATACGGACCATCGGTTTGTGTCGTTTAAAATTGCTTTCATAAGGTTAGATAGGCTATTTGGGATATTACCACTAACCGAAACCGCCGCATCTTTTTAGATCTAACAACATTTTATTCACTGTTAAGGTCCAGAGGTGTGAAGATTGCCATGCCTCCTTGATGTGTACCTCTTTTGAAGAATAACCACATCGTTGAAGCTCCCTGCATGTCCCGTTAAATTTATAATATATATAAATTGTAGTACAAAGAGAGTTTATACCCTCATATTTACAAGAACTGCCTATTTTGAAGAGCCGTATAAGTTTACAAATTACTTTTCTGCTCAAAAATTATTTTTCAGCGTGTACGAGCCAAATCGTGTTAATTTTTGCGTATTCGTTCGCAAGTAACCCCATTGACCTGTGTGATTAACCTTCTCCTGAATCAATTACTCACATTTGCAGGAAAAGTGCTTTATGGCAAACCATCAACGAAGTGAATTAAACGCTTGGAAAATGTTAAACACCAACACGCATTACGTACATACCTACACATGGATCGGTGGGCATTTGCATAATATTTTATATAAATTACATATATACATATATATATATATATATATATGCTCATTATGCTCAATGCTGAAATGAAATCCAGCTCTTTGTTTGCCTCTACATGCATAATATATATACAAACATAAATATATATTTATTCGACTGACTACTCGCAGCCAGATTCCGATTGCACGCGCATAAATATCAGTCCACAGCGGTTACTGATTGTTCGATTATTGATTTCACTTACTTAACGGCAATTTGTAGTTTGTAAATTATGCGATGTTGCAACAAACGAGCAACGCATACATGTGTGCGTGTGTGTTTGCATTGGTCGCCAAATGGCAATCAAGTCATTTGGAGGCACTCCACTTGGGATCACCTGGGATTGACGGCAGCTGAGCAGCAAAAAAAAAGTATAATAAACAACAACACAAAGTGAAAAAAATAACAACAACGATTCAGAATAAAACAACAACAACAAAAAATTTCAGTAGGAAACAACAACAACGCCAGCAGCCACAAAATACGCGAAACACATCAGTCGCCATCGCATCAGCGGTGTCAGCCAGCGTCCTCACAGTCGCATGTTGCATGTTGCAAGTTGCTGTGGCATCGATTGCATCTTAACTTTATGGCCACTCACCGCTGCGCTGATAGATAAATGCACTTCAGTTTACTTATTAGAATCTTAACGTCAGCCGACATTGTGCGGTTCCGATGCTCTACGGCTCTGCGGCTCAACAAGAGCGTGCAATGTTTATGGATTAAGCTGAAAAATTATTACCAATTTGCCAAAGAAAGACGCTGCTGGAGTGCCGCCCTCTGTCGCTGTGCGGTGTTCGGCGCGGCACGAGCAGAAATATGTGGCTACTCTGGTAGCTGGCGCTTGAGCACATCCGGCTGCTGGACAATGTGTAGTAAATGGGCGCACAGATGAACCAACTTAGTTTTACTTGCAGCAATTTGTTGCACAAAGCAAATAACTGTGTGTAGCAGTTCGGCTTTTGTTACTTCATTTGAAGATTTCACATTGAGTTCGTTATTACTTAATTTATTTGCGACTTTTTGAGTAAAAGCTTTGTTGTTGTGGAGGATATTGGCGATTGCAGGCTTAGCCAGCAAAATATACAAAAAGCTCGTCAGAGGTAACATGTGATTTCAATACGAAGCCTGGGTAGAAGTAAAATATAAATTTTTGTAGAATAAGGTGGCAACTCTAACTAATTAAATTTTTAAATGTATAAATAGTATGTGAATTTATTGCGAAGCCCATCAAAAAGTAAAATATATTTTTTTAGGATAAGGTGGCAACTCTAAACGATTAATTTTTCAAATATAAATATACTTCAAACCTTTAATTTTTATATTAATATTGAAAAAATTTTATATTTTGTTTGTTTTACCCAAATTTTTCATGTAAGTGGCAACCTTTTTCAAAAATACTTACGCCAAAAATATCAACATCTTTAGCTAGTTGTTTTAATATGAAATTTAGAAGGTTGAAAAAAGTTGTAAAATATAAGGTGGCAACTCTAACTGATTAATTTTTAAAATTTTAGTATTCTATTCTATATTTATATATATTATTATTTGCTTTTACTCAAAATTTTCAAGTAGGTGGCAACCTTTCCAAAAACCAACTTGATTTTAAATTCAAGCATTTTACAACTTATTAATTCATATACAATTATTGCAGAAAAATATTATTTTATCTTTTTCCGAAAATTTTCAACTAAGTGGCAACTTTTCCAAAAATACCAACATCTGAATAGTCTTCGAAAGTATTTTTTTTTATTCTACTTTAAAGTGTAGATAAAAGAAAAAATACAATATTTGTAAGATAAAGGTGGCAGCACTAAAAAAAATAATTGCAATTTTATGTTTTCTTAAAACTTTTAAGTTAAAGTTTAGTGTTACGTAATGTTTATTTAAATAAATTTTGCAACTTTATTTTTCAAAAAGCTGGCAACCATTCTCCAACACAGTTCCAAGAAGCATATGAAAAATTTTAATATAATCATACAAAGTTAAATATATTTAATATATAATATATACGAATTTCTATATTTCTAGGCCTAAGAAAATACGAGATGGTATACTATCAGCGAATAGGGTGGCAACTCTTAAGTAAAATTTTCAATTTTAGCTTAAAGCTTAAGTTGAAACAAATTATTTTAAGCGAAATCTAGTAAAACTTCAGCAAAATGTAAAGTTTTATTAGATAAGGTGGCAACTAGAATTCAGTAAAACTCCAATTTTTCGAAATTAAGTATTCTTCAATAAGATGGTAACCATTCACCAACACAGCGCCAACAAAATTATCAAAATTTCTCACATTTGTATAAATATTAAATACACAAACGACAGTATTGACTGGTTTTAGGGTGAAATGTTGAAAATAATTACGAGATTATTTAATATCACCAATTAGGGTGTCAAATCTTAAGCCAAGACGTAGCGGCGGCCAACATTTCAAAGAGATGTTCAAAAAATAAATGCCAAAGAATATTCTTTCAAAGGATAATAAACCCCCCCCTTAAATTTGAAGCTTCCGTTTTTTCTTAAAAAAAAAATAGATAACCTCGAAATGGATCAGCCTTTAATATAGCACTTCTTCCGTTTCTCTAAAACTCAAGTAAGTATACCCGAAAGTGAGCTTTTAATGTGTAGATCAAGGATTTTTTGACACATTTGGAAATGGAGACTAAAAATGGATTAGAAATTATTTCCAAAAGTTTAGAAAAAAATTCTTCAATCATTGTTAGCGTCCATTAAATATTAAGCCACTATCGCTTAGCGAAACATTCAATAACGTAATCCGGATATAGTAGAAATTACGAACACAAAATGTGCATTTTGCAACAAAGTACCCAAAGCGACGCCAACAGAGCGCTTGCGACCTCACTAACATAACAAGTAGAAGCTTCTCACATAGTCTACGAGTATATGTAGCCGAGCCTATAAATCAATGATTCCAGTGTCGCGCAGCCGCAAACCCACAAGCCACCTTGCCGCATATTTTGCGGCATTGCAGCGCACAATAAGTGGCTTTTAGGCGGACAATTGCATCCTGCCGGGCGAAACTCCTACTGAAACGCAAGCGCAACTGCTGCCACAACGTCGCCACGTGAGGCGGCGCGGTGAAGGCGCAGCGGCAAACAACCAACTACCTCCACACTGCTGCTTGGCAGACATGCGCAAGTGCAGGAGCACTGCGGTACACAGGCGTTTTTCATTAGGCGCGATTCATACACCATGCGCGCTGCCACCAACAACTACCAGCAGCAACAACCGCACATACAAACATGCATCCAGCAGGCATCTTCATCACCACAATCAGCTTGTGTTTGCAAATGTTGCCAATATATGCTACAATTTCCGTGGCATTGTTTGCAATTCTTCTTCCCATTCTGCTACTTTGTGCCCGCACATCCGCGCGCGCGTCTGCGCATTGCCATTTGTCGCCAAGCAAACTGCGAAGGTGGACTGGATGCGGTCGTTTGCGATGCGCTGCATCGATTTGAATATGTAATGTTGCGCAGTCGGCGCGCAGTAAATCATAGCGATGTTGCAACGTTGCAAATATGAGTTAATCTCATTGGCCGCGGCTCAACGCGCCATGTGATGTGTTTATTTTCGAGGCGCATACGGCAGACTGCGCCGACGCAGCGATTGAGTTGCAAGCGCTTTGTGCGCCACTGTGGCATTAAGCGATTTCGACTTGTAATTCGCGCCACTTTGTTGCAGTCACGTCAATAATGTTGTATGCTATCCTGTTGCTTTATATAAATTACCAAGCGCATGATTTATATCAACACAACAACAACGATAAGACAGTGGTTGGTGCGTTGCCAAGTGTCGTCTGCGCGAAAATGGTGTGGGTGTTGCCGCACGGCAGTCAAATGATATTTATGAAGCGCCTTAAAAGTAACAACTGTATGCATTTACATACATACATACAAAATCGCGCATTAAGTTAGTGTGCGTGCGCGCAATAAAACGGCATAATTTTCGAATCAATTAATTGCACTTGCGCCTCAATTGCCAGCTTGCAACGTTGCGCCTTGCAGCTCCTCTCAATGCGACACTAGATCGCTTCCAGCGGTTTGGTGCCCCTGGTCATTTACTTCCTTCTATGGCTTTGTGCAATTTGTAGTCGCGCACTCCACTTGCCTGCGCGCCAGCTTCCGAGTGTTTGGTGTTTGTGCGCGCGGTGGCGCATGCGCATGGCGCAGGCGTTGAATTTCATACATTGGCGTTGGCATTGTTTCGATTCGATTTGATATTTGAATTTTGCATAGTATTTTGGGCAAATCATAAAAGGTGATTTTCGCGCACGTGTCTCTGCATTTATTTGCACAAACAATGGAGTTTAGCCAAATTTGTTGGCATTTTTGTTTTCACTTTTGGGGCAAGCTCCCACGTAAGCGCTTTGGTGTGCGAGATGGTTTAGAGTGTCGCATTTTTTATTGAACTTACTTACTTACTTTCTTACAAGCGAGTGTAAATGCATGAAAATCCAGTCTTCATAGCTAAACCTCTTTAAATGGGTTGATCGACATGGCAGGGGCCCAAACAACTTGACTGACTCCGGATCGAAAAGTTTAAGACTAGATCAATAGTTTTGTGATAGATGGACGACATGTCTCCAGTGTTCTTGACGTGCGACCGCCCGGAGAATCTAACAACGACGCGGACCACTATCTTGTTGTAGCGAAAATATGCGCCCGCCTCTGTACAGCAAAGCACGCCCGTCAACAATCACATGGAAGATTCAACGTTGAGAAATTGCAATCACAACCGATAACTAAACGCTGGAGAGAAAGCATACTATTGTAGGGTTCAAATTGGGGATCTAGCTGCTGATGATGAGAGCATACTGAAGTTTTGGAAGGAACACTTGTCTAGTCTGCTGAATGGCAACGAAAGTGTAAGATCTGGAGATGGAGAATCCGATTCCTTAATGGATGACAGTGGAATAATCGTTCTATTGCCCGACTGTAATGACGCTCGAATAGCAATTACAACAAAGCAGGTGTCGATGGATTGCCGGCTTCTTTACTGGAAAATCATAATCGCCTAGTAGAGTCGGTAATTCAACAATTTCAACTGTACCCATTCACTTTATGAAAGATTGTGCCGAAGGATCTTGGTTTGGGCGAAGATGGTCACCAATCCTGATTTTTGTTCACCGACTAAGATGATAATTCACAAGCCAATGTGGACTCTTTGAGCAGAGGGGATTTCGATTGGCCCATATTTTTTTTTAAATAAAACCTACCATATTTTTACAGTCAATGGGGAATATGAATGATAACTTTCTAGTACCTGAATTAGAGGATGCTGATGTGGTCGACTTTTGGTTCCAACAAGAGCCCTCTAGACGCTTCAATGCTAATGAAGAAATCAATTAATTGAAGGAAACTTTTTGTGAGCGCGTTATCTCGCGCCTTCTGTCTGTGGCGTGGCCGTGGCATTTGTATTTTGCCACTCCGAGAAAACCTGTATGAATAGATCTCTGATTCTTTTGTAGATATTCGTGTTAAAATAGTCGGAGTACAATTGATACACTTAACCTAAGAAGATTTGAATCTCAAGAACAGCAATCCGCAGAAATTACAAACTTTGAAGAAAGTACAAAAATATCCTTAAAATACTACATACTTTTATTATCTCAATTAATCCAATTATTAAATAAAAAAGAAATGTTTTATCAATTTTTCATTCCGATTTCGGACCAGGTATAAAATTTACATTTTTAATTTCTAGTTCGCAATGCTGAGTATTACTAAAACCAATTGCCGAGGCTAAACTTTGTTGATAAATATTTAAAGCCACTGCTAATACATATATTCCTACTGGGAAATAATGCACATTTCCTACATACCATTGTCCAAAAATTTTGCATACTTTTAGGCGCGACGATGTATGATTGAGTGTAAATGATAAATTTACCACCAGCAGACATCAAAGGGTAATTATACCCTGCACAGGGTATATCAAGTTTGTAGCACCCAGAAGGAATCGTCGGAGACCCTATAAAGTATATATATAAATAATCAGTATGTCGAGCTGAGTCGATTTAGCCATGTCCGTCTGTCTGTATATATACGAACTAGTCCCTCAGTTTTTAAGATATCCTTTTGAAATTTTGCAAACGTCATTTTCTCTTCAAGAAGCTGCTCATTTGTCGGAACGGCCGATATCGGACCACTATAACATATAGCTGCCATATAAACTGAACGATCGGAATCAAATGCTTGTATGAAAAACTTTCACATTTGACAAGATATATTCACGAAATTTGGTATATGTTATTTTCCAAAGCAACAATGTAATCTCCGAAGAAATTGATCAGATCGGTTAACTATAGCATATAGCTTCCATACAAAACTGAACACATAGTTACTAACAGAAATGCGTGAAGGGTATTTAGCGTGTGAAGGGTATTTAGCTTCGGTGCAACCGAAGTTAACGTTTTTTCTTGTTATTAGTTAAAAGCAGCTTGAGAATAGGCAATTTTGTACAATTTATTCTATATTCAGAATTGTGCATACGTTTAAATATTTACATACATTTATTGGTTCAAGTACGGCGACGTTCATAATACCCAGAAAGAAATGTCAGTAATACATTCTACCGATAGCGGTTCTAGGGTTCTTTTCCGTTGCTGGCTCGTCAGAGTTCGGTTTGGCGACTTCATGATTTAAGTGATCAGGTATGAAGTCAAAGTGTTTGCGGATATCCGAATGTTCAGAAACGTGTTCTTTTAAGAACCCAGATTCTTTGAGTTAAATAACCGCTTTAGCAGTCATACACCTTCCGACGATGTCTACGGGCACTATGAGCAAGATGGCGTTGAGTGCCATGGTTAGAGTAGAACTTGGCGCACCACACATGCTGACGAGCGCCGCCCGTTGAACGCTCTCGAGTTTCTTTGTAAGTGTGTTCATCCCTAGAGCCCTCCCTCTTTGAATGATATTAAAATAAATACTCAGTTTATGGAATAGTGAAAATTTTTTAAGAAATGTTTCTGAAAACTAACCTATTAAATGTAATGAAGGCCAAAAGAGAGTAATTCGGTTTCTTTTTCCTTACTCCCAGCATTAATTGCCATAAATGTTTGCAACAACAAACGAATATCGAAAGAAAACACAACATTTAAAGTTTTTTCTTAAACTTAATTTATTTAAAATTATATTTGTTGCAAAATTAAAATCAGAACATAAAAACGAATATAAGTAAAGATAATTTTACAAAGATAGTTGTTGTTGTTTTTTACAATAATGTTTATCTCATAAAATATAAATAAAATCGCTCGATAAAAATGTTATTTGGGCAAGAAACAAAACAATAAATCTATATATGTATATATGTATGTATGCTGACTTTAGCAATAAAAACCGTTTGCAAATAATTTTATTTAATTTACGCGTATTGCTTGCAATCAATTTCCGTTGTGTGGAATTGTGTGTTTGTTGACCGTTACTTCTTAAAAAAATATTTATGTATGTATATATAGCACAGCTTCGCGAAATGACGAGGTGATACAAAAAAGCGTATCACGCGCATTTCGCGTTTAATATTTTTATTTTTATTTTGTTATTGTTGTAAAATTTTGTCTAAAAACTGTTTGACGTTGTACGTACATATGTGTTAGTGTGTATGATACAATTTATGTATATGTACTATATATATACTTATGTATATACGAAGTATAATAATGAGCACGAAATCGCTTGCCAATGAATTATTGCGGCGCAAAATGTTTTTTTTTTTTTGTTTTTGGTTTTCATTTTTTAATGAGTTTTGGAAATTTGGGTCTTTTTGGTGTTTTGATGATTTTTTGTTGATGATTAGCTTTTAGCCAAATTTGTATGAGTGTGTGTGTGTGATTATTTTCATATGATTACTTTAAATTACTTATTTAAAAATAAAAATAATAATAACAACACAATTGTGTTAGTGTTAGGAACATTTGCAACAAATAAGATTTGGTAGTAGTTACACGCTTCTTCTTGTTCTTCTCTTTTCGTTAATTGGTTAGTAAATTTGTCATGCAATCACGTGCGCTCAGCGGAGTCACGTGACGTGGGCAAAATATATAAATTCCTTTATTGAGATTTAAAGCAAAAGTTTTTGAAATAAAATTAAAAAAAAAATCTTCCGATCTATTAAATTTAAAAAAATTAAAATTAAAAAATTAATAATTTAAATTAAAAAAACCAAAATTTAAATATTAAAAAAATAATTGTAATTAAGAGCAAAATCTTTTTAAGTTGGAAAAAACTTAAGATGAAAACTAACGAAATATATTACACAATTTAAAATTATAATAAAATTACAAGAAAAATTTAAATTAAATTATTTAAATTTAAAAAGTTTTGAAAATTGAATTACAGTTTTTAGAGGTAGCATAAAAAAAAATTATTAAAAACAATTATATATTTATTTAAGAATATTTTCAGGGTAAAGTTAATTAAAACTTACCACAAATTTTTGAAACAATAATTTTTAATGTTTAAATAAAATTAAAGAAATATTTTATTTTCTGATGTTTATTTTTTCCTCTCTTGATATTTAAAGAGAAATTTTAAGGTTCAAATTAAACCCAAAAATAATTCTAACAAACAATTTAATTTAAATTTGAAATAATTAAATCAAAATTTGAAAAACTAATTAAAATTTGGAAATATTTAATCTAATTTTACATCAATTAATTAAAAAAAATGAATTTTAAAATTTTATTCAAAAAATAATAATTAATTTGAAATAATTAAATAAAATTTGAAAAATTAAAATTAAAATTTGAAAAAATTTATTCAATATATTTCAATTAATTAAAAAATTTAATATTAAATTTTATAAAACAAAAATAAATCAATTTAAAATTTAATATGAGAAGAATTAATTAATTCAAAATTTAATTTTTTTAATTTAATTAAAAAAAATTACATCAAAAACAATTTAAAATTGGATGAAAAAAAGTTAATTAATTAATATTTAAAGAAAAACTTTAAAGTTCAAAATAAGAACAAAGCTAAATTAGAAATAAAAATTAAATTGAATTTACTTAAATAAAAAATAAATTAAATGTTACAAAAAGATTTTAATTGAAAAAAAATTAAAATAAAATAATTAATAAAAATTTAAAAAAATTAATAATATTAGCTTATTATTAAAACACTGCAATGTTGCTATTTGATTACTTATATGGCCACCAAAATAAAAAAAAAGTTTTGAAGCTGAAATTAAAAACTTAATTTCGAAATGTTTGTGAAAAATTAAAAAAAAAAATTAAAAAAATTAAAATTAAATTAAAAGAAATTAAAAACATAAACTGAAATAAAAAAAAGTTTTGTAGTTGAAATACAAAATTTTAATTTAAAAGTACTTTTAAAAATTAAAAAAAAAAATCAAATTGATAAAAAAATAATTATATTTTTTCATATTTTAATAAAAAAAAAATTTAAATAATAAACTGACACAAAATTAAAAATAAATAATATAAAGCATAAAAATTTAAAATTTTAAAAATAATAATTTAAAAATATAAAAAAAATTAAACAAAAAAAGTTATTATTTTAAAATTACTTTTAAATCACTGCAAATTCACAATTTGTTTACAAATATCTTGTTTACCGTTAAAATTAAAGCATTTAATTATATGTATATATATATGTTTTAACTTTTTCGCTAAAAGTTTGCGCAAACCATTTGCTCAACAATCTGCGTCAACAGCCACGTAAACCACATAGAGTGAATACTTTGTTTGCATATTTAGTAAATTAGAAATTATAAATTAGCATAAACTTGCATTAAAAATAAAATCTTTGTTTCTTTGCAAAAGAGAAAACTTCACAGACCAATTGGAGTTCGCCAGCTGGACGCATGCGGACGCAGCCGGCGAAGGAACAAAAAAAATACTACAATATTACTACTACTTTGCTTGCCGCTTTTGTGCTTGCCACACGCTTGTGGCGCGCAAACGAAATCAAAATTTTACATACATACATTACATTGTTTTTGTTTTTGCTTTTGCTTTCCATTTACAAACTAAATAAAAATCTTACATGACTAAATCAACTGTGTGGCGCAGCGCAGATACACGCTGCATGTAAAGTTCAACGGTAATTTGTTCAGAAAACGGTGATTTCTTTAAGATTTTTGTTTTGTTTCTCATTATTCGCGAATATATAAATGTTAAAATTAACGCTTTACTCTACAAATGTGTATGTGTGTGTGTGTGTGTTTGCTTACTAATTACAATTAGTTCTACGAATTGTGTTAACTGTTCATTTGTTTTGGTTTGGTTTGGTTAAAATTACTGTTCGATATGCAAAATACGCGCGCGCATCGACATAAAGCTGCATTTATTGTTGTTATTGTATTTTTTTTCATTTTTTGTTTTTTGTTTACGCTTCCTACTAAACTACATCACTAACGCTATATGCATATGTATTTATGTATATATATATATGTATGTATATTAGATTATTATTATCTTGCATAATTAAATTTATATTTTTTTTGTGTTTTTGTTTTTGTTACTTTGTGATACTGCAGGTCACTCACGAATGCTTCAATTATGAGGCATTTTCACCAATATGGCCACCACTGAATTCGGCATGGAACTCGAGTATGCTTACGTATAAGCCGGTTACGAAGCCCACAATGCCGAAGATAATCAGTCCGATATCCTTCCATAGGCGCCACTTGAAGCGGCCATAGCCGGGATCCTCATGGTACACAGCCAATTCGATGACCGATGGTATGATCATGCCGAGCGTACTCAGGCACACAGCACCGATAAGTGAGATGAAGGGACCCAAATTGGGTAACGCAACGGCAATGGCGCCGCAAAGGATCTGAAATAAAGGAAATAAATATGTTAATAAATATTTGGTATTATATTTAGGCCGAAGAGATCAAAAACCCTCCCCAGGGTTATGCGTTGGGCTTGGAATCCGACACTTAAAAAACGCCCGCAATGAAAAGATCAAAACAGAGTAAGGTTCACCGGAAAATTTATGGTTCTTTTCGCAACGACGAATACCGCAGTCGATGGAACGATGAGCTGCACGAGATATGCGGCGACATTGGCTAGTACAGCGAATTAAGAGGGAGGGGCTACGCTGGCTAGGTCATGTCGTCAGAATGGATGAAAACACTCAAGCTCTGAGAGTATTCGACCTACTATCCACCGGGGAAAGCAGAGGAAGAGAAAACCTCCACTCCGTTGGAAAATCACCAAGCATTTGGTCCTAAGCTCACTTTTCATAGAATCAAAGAATCTAACTTAGCCGCAGTTCCATTCTCAAAAGCGATCGGGTCTACTCGTATATAATTGGAACGGACTCGCCGAAAACTGCCAGCACTACATAAAATACATTTGTGGAATTTTTTAAGTCGCTAGAACAACAATATAACCTCAGAAGCTTGAATAGGATTATCAAGGAAATTTTCAACCGGTGGATCTTATGTAGAGTTAAAATCTAAAACTATTGGAACGGCGTCTCGAAAGTTGGGGTATATTTCTGATATAAAAAAAGATCTTCCTAAAATTTACAAGCCATCGAACGTCCAAGGTGCTTTCAAACCTTTCTTCCTTTCTTTCAGTATAATTCTACAGGTATAAGTTTTAGTCATTAGCTTTTCACAATCTGGCATAATTTGTATCGAATACTATGATAGATGGACTCTCTTAGACCGGACCGTAACCTTTGAGATCTTGGTTTTCAAGAACTACTTCAGAGATACATAAATAGGAATACCGTTTCAGGTTACCTACCGATTATAAATGTACCAGGCTTACTTACTTCTAGCAAAAGCTCGGTTGAGACTAAAAGTTTTAATAATCTAAAAGCTTTTTGTCTCATCCATACACCATGTATTTATACCATAAAGTAAAAATCAAATACTTACCACCAAAGCAATACGCAGCGCGTATTCGCTAATATTTTTGCGCTCCTCGGAGATCTTATGCGAAATGCCCTTCCAAATGATGCTCACCGGCACATAGAACTGCAATGTAAATGTGAAGAAGATCGCAATGGCAATCATAAGCTTGACAGACTGAGCCAATCTGTAAACCAAAAGTACGTCAATTAGAATATTACAATAACAACAACATGCACAAGAACTTACTTGTCTTCTGCCGGCAAATTCAACGTAATGCTGCCTTGGGTCTTCGAGCCATACTTCAAGTAACCAAAGAATCCGACCAAAGTGTACAGCGAAATCACAACACCCATACCGAAATTCAACACCGATGGGCAACCAATGAAATGTGTAGGGTTCTTCATGTCGTTCTCCAACGACATAACTACACCAATACCTTCCAACGCGAAGATGACAGTGCCGAAGAAGAGTGGCCACTGCACGACATTCACAATGCCCTCGCGTTCCGATGGTGCAGGCAAATCATCGAATACATAGTAGAATGTAATCACAATGCCAACAAACATCAAAATATTGGCGATCATCGAGAAGGGTGTGAGATACTTCAGATTACGCACCAGGCACATTACCAACAATGGGCAGGTAACGATCACAATCCATACGCGGATATTCAATGGTTCGTCCATATATTCATCCAGCACCGCCTTGACATTTGTGCCGACGAACACCAGATAAATGCAACAGCAGCCAATCAAATCGATGACAAGGAAGACATTTACCATGAAACGGATGAAACGAGACCAGCGATTCAAACCGGGCGGTCCGTCGAGGAAGGCTTGTTCGGCCACATCGGCGAAACCCATCATCGGTATTTTACGCCGCCGACAGAGAATGTGCGCGCATTTGACGAGTATATGCACACAGTAGGTGCAAAGTGTACCCACCGCAAAGGTGGCGATTAAGCCCAACCACAGACCAGCATTCATGAAGGCCATCGGCATGGCAAGTATGCCGGAGCCGAGTGAACCCTTCAGCAGATGCACGAAGGTCTCCATATCGCTGGAAGAGAAAGAAAAGTCAAATATTAGTATAAATAAAGGATTCTCGTATTTTATTTTAGGTTTATATACATTTATTCGAGGTAATAAGTTCGATGGCCAGGAGAGTACCAGGTTTGTAACTTAACCCATAATCCACTTTTAGTAAAATGATCGCTTTGAGTTTTAAATACTTTTTTTCACAATAAGCCTACATCTATATTGTATCAGTTCGTTCTTTTTTTCAATGCTCATCTCTTTCCTATAATAAGTTTTGAAGTCCCGTCTCTGCACAAGAGTTCGTCTTCAATCTGACTAACTGTTACTTGTTGCACTTTTCAAATATTATATATTTCTCCCTACTACTTCTAAAGAAATTTCCATAGGGTTACACATCTTTACTGTACCTAAATTCGATCGCCATGTTAGGATAGGTTAAGAAGTCGATCTTAACAGGTATTTTACATGGAAAGCTTAGAGCACCGTTCCGTTGTGCTTTCTAAAACTCCTAAGTGAACATAAGACCCTCATAAATCGATGATGATTTACACATATCACACATTATGTGAGACGGCTAATGCCACTTTCGGCCATCTTCTTCCATATAGATTTGACAATTTGTGTCCGATAAAATTTTTAGCCTCATGGCATAAATGCCTGTTGGACAGCGTCAATTAAGAATCTCTCTAATCATCCACAGCAACTGTAGAAGTTTCCAATATATTTAACTTCCAGGCGCTGTTATACGAAAACAAATAATTTAACGCCAAACTTAGATTCAATAAAGGACTATCTTCAGAAGGCTGCGGAAAATACAATGCAGAGATGTCCGATAACAAATATTCGAAGAGTTCATCTAATTGGAGAGTCCACATTATCAAGAAACCTTATAACGGTTTTAGAAAGTTTGGCGATGTAAATGGTTAATAAGCTTTACAATACCTACATACTCGTATGTATAGTATTTTATATTCCTCCCAAAGGTGCTTAGAAATAGTATTATTAGTTGATTAGTTGGAATCGGGAAGAGGATGGAGCCATGTGTAGAAGTTCATGCAAGTGAGGAAAGTTCACTGATTGCCATTCTATTGGAAGTGGGCAGAAATGATTATTTTACATAAGGCTTAAGCAGCTCACGACTTACGGTCTTAGACCAAGTATCCTCTGGGTAGCCAAGAAACATGCGGTTAAAGATGAGCTAAAGTGAGAAGGCGATTCATCCCTCCTTAGGAATGTGGGTTTGATTTGGAACCCGCCACTTAAAAAAGCACCTCTACTGAAGAAGACACAACAGCTGATTAGGCCATATCGACCGATTGGATGAAAAACTCTAACTCTGAAAGTATTCGGCGCAGTACCCGCAGAATGAAGCAGAGGAAGATCTCTATTCCGTTGGAAAGACTAGGTGGAGAATGACCTGGCTACACTTGGAATCGCCAAACAGCAAAAAGGAAAAACTACTGGTGCGCTGTTATAAACTCGGCTAAAACCGCGTAAGCGGTGTCTACGCCAATAAAAAAGAAGTAGGAGTTGGAATTGGGTTCATTTATGGCTTGAAGTTCAAGTATTTTCCAAATGTGTTTCAACTATTAATATACATTTCCTAAAAAATAAAAAATAAGGAAAATAATAAACATAGCTAACCTTTTACACAAAATGATGAGACTATCTAATGAACCGTGCCCACGAAGGTCGGGTCTAAGTAATCGAAAAGTACCTAGATTTTTATTCGGCCAAGAAATTATTTCAAGAATGGTTTTGCCGCTACAACAACAACAACACTCTCCAATGAAGGGTCAATTTGAATATCAGAACGGTCTTAAGTATTTTGATTTTGAAATATCAGAAAGATCTTAAGTTCGTTGACGGGTTAAACGGTAAATAAGCAGTCCTTAAACTATACAGCTTGAAAATTCCTCCCGACAATGCCTATAAATATGTTATTAATTAGAATCTGGAACTCTTATGTATCGAAACACAAATTTTTTAAAAGAAATTTCAAACTATAAACGCTAGAAAATGTTACTAAGCGAATAGATTATACATTTTACTTGAAATTTCAGATAGATCTCAATGCCTTCAACGACATATTTCGAAGAAGATTTGAATGTTCCCATATACATATGTATGTATATTTTCAAAAAAAAAGGCAGGCAGACCTGATCAGACCATTAATTTCCGCCTGATCGTCTGTCACGTCTGCAGGAAATATTTTATTGTACAAACAGAGAGCATTCAAATAATTTACCAAATATAGAAGACAATAGCACCCTTAACCCTCTCGCTCTTATTTTAGGTTAACAATGCTTGCAACAAATAGCAAAGATTGCCAAGAAATTGCAAAGGGCGCCAACAAAACAAACTAATCACCGACAGTTGACATAAATTGATGTTGTAGGCGCACCAGAGCATGCATTCGAGTACCATTCTTCTTAAATAAATCACAAAAATAAAATCTATTTAAAAACTCGTCGGTAAAAAAAAATTCTTAAAGTGATAAAGTATTCTTTAAGTGATAAATTCAATCGGAATGTGGGGAAAAACATTAATTAGTTTAAATAATTGAAATCGAAATAAAATTGCAGTCTAAACATAGCTGCTGATCATTGCTTGCTCACTAAATCTCACTCAAGCCGCTCGTGATGGAAAATTACAAATCGATTTAATTGACAATTTCACACAATAAATCGGCGGCTAATTGTCAAAAGCGCTGCAGCAGAGTGTAAAGTGTACCAGAGAGGGGCAAAGAGCACGAGCTACGAGCCAGTGATCTTCGCCGCGGTGAGAGTGTGAGTGTTGAGTGATCGTTTAGCTGGGCTTGGCGCCAACTAACACGCTCGCAAGCAAATACAGAGGAAAATCATATTTTCCACAAATCCAATTAGCGTCTGCAGCTCGGAGACTCATAACCTCATAGCTAAACTAGACGCACACATACATACATATATGTATAACCATAAATTTATGCCAACAAAATTCTCTTTTCAGTGTTGCATTTGTAATTTATCTGCATACATTTGACGCTTTCTTTATCATAATTTGTTTTTTTTTGCATTTTTTTGCTTCGCTCAGCTATTTGCTTCGCATCTATTTATTTTCGGCTGCACTTACACGTACATTTTCGCAATTCTTATTTCAATACCAAGGACACTTCTAAGTGGTGGTGCCAAGTTTCGGCGACGCCATGTGAAAATTTCCGCTGACGTCGTGTCGCGATCTACAGCATACCTTTGTAGCTGCATAATAAGTGGACATATTTGTGCGAGTCTCTCTCGCATGCTGTTGTGTGGGTTTCGAGATCAAAGTTTGATGAAGTGGAAAATTACCGGCAGCCACGTACATTGTTTGCTGATCTCAATGGACTTTTGTTGCGAAAATTTTGCAAAACATTTCGTTGGGTTTTTGGCCGAGGTTTTTTGCGCATTTTCACTGTTTCGATGGCAATGGCCGTACTTGAAGTTCAAGACCATGGAAGATCATTAAAAAACCAATTTGGCAGCTGTTGACTTTATGTACGCCATTTTGTTTCAATTGATGCTTGAGGTCAAAGTTTCGCTTTTCAATATCAAAGGAGCAATTTCCTAAACCGGATATTGTCAATTTCATGTGTGTCATTTAGTAATCAGTAACTTTTTCAAAAACATCACTTTTCTCTGCACAGAATTTAGTAATTTTTCCAAAAGCTTTTTTTAGGTTGATACTTTTAGAACTTGATTTAAGAGTATTTATATGTAAACCCCAATAAACTTATTTCTCACGGTTAGAAGAACACAAAAAAACTACTTCTTTTCACGGTGAGAAGTAGCCAAACAAACTGCTTTCTCACACTTTGAATAACCTTTACTAATTCAGAAACATGTTATCTCATCTTGTTTCCAGATCACTACAATGTGGGTTGGCTACTCCGTCTCACTCTCCTTCGAAAAATTTAAGTAAACTGATAAACTCCATAAGATATAAAATACAATTTTAGCATTTATAGCACTAAATCTCTTCTTGATTGTGATCTAATCCCAAAACAAGATGTTTCAATACAATATGGATGAGCCCTTAGTTTCAATATCAGTTTGAAATTCTCAAACTGACCCAGCAAACGATATCATGTTTCTACTTTTTCTTAAAACCAGTCATAAAATGAGCCTATTTAATTTTATGGTTTCTGAGAATACTTGATAGAACTTGGAAACTTTATATGCGATTGCTAGCTATGTATATGGTTTATAGACCTATAGAGAATGTGTCGAATAGATAGTGAATCAGATAATCCCATGCAGATCTATAATATGATTTAGATTATATGTATAAAATCTTTGACAGAAATTAGTCCAATGCTGTTTTAAGAACGGCCGATTCTTTTTGGATATTTCTTTCAACCAACCAACCTTAAGAATGAAACAACTTATACAATCTGATGGATGGATGTATTTGAGTTATAGATCCAAATACTCAAACTGGTATCTTCGACTGTGACTTCGATTATGGTACGGTATGGTGTAAACTCGGCTATAACCAATAAAGAAGAAAATATGGGTATCTAACGAAAAGTATTCTGGAAATATTTAGTTTAGACATATACATATGGGATGAAAGTTACCATATGTTGAAGAGTAAATCTAATCATGAAATATTCTTTGGCAGAGCAAGGTCTTATGGTAAGATCTTATATAAGATACACCATCAACAGGATTGTTACTCTACCAATGGTGTCATCTATGAGTCACTTATAATAATACAGAACCACAAAACAGGGTCTGGGTTCGAATTCCCATCAAAGTAAGACATACAATCATAATTTCAGCAAAATCAAATTAGTTAGATGAAAATATTTCTTTCATTCTCACTTATTTGCAGTGGGTTGAGAACTTGTAGATCACTTCGCTTCTGAAATAACATCGAAAGTTACGAAAATATTAAGAGATGGTTGTGCAGTATACTTTATTTTCATTGTCAAGTCAATGAAGTAAAAATCTCAAAAATTGACAACCGAAACATTTCAAGTAATTTGGCATTATATTAAATTATTCTATTAAACAACCATGATTATTACACTAAACAACAACAAATCGCCTAAGTTAGACAGTTCTAAGACAAAACACATATGTATATTCAAAGCATATTGGTACTCATCCAAACATCAATCGATCGTTCATAAAGCGCATATTATAGTCACACTGGGAGTTATGTAAATTTTTGTTTTTGTGAGAATAAAAATAATAATATATTTGCAAGGTGGCAGTAATAGGAGGCATCAGCGCGTGACCTTGACACTTTTTGCGCTTTTAATGACGCAAAAGAAATTAATATACAATTAAAAGTGTTGCGATGCGATCATCATCGATCGCAGTGGAAAGTTTCAGTGATCTTTTATGTGGCAAAAAATATTAATTATTATTTTTCCGCAATTTTATGTTAAATTTAAAATGCATTAAAATTATTATTATTTGTTGCCTGTCCATGAGCAATATATATTTTCTTATATTCGCATTAGAAAGCTCACGAGATAGATATTATTCAAATTTGTATGCAAATTTCTTGTGACTCATTTTATTGTGACCAAGTTCGGAGGAAAACAATTATTTTTATTGGAAATTTTATTTTATTCTTTTCATATTACTAGAAGGTGCTTCCCATTTTAGGCTGATAATACGAAGGGAAAAACTAGGAAATTAATTGTTATGAAATATATGAAAACACGTTCATATATTCAATACCTCAACCGATCAACAAACAAGCCTTAAACCATCTTCGATTCGCCACTTTCTCCATACTTATGCAATGTTATATTTTAAATTTCTAGACAAGAAAGTAGTGGAATATCACAGTCTGATAAAACCTTTTGTTTTAAGCTATCTCTACTGAAATCATCGCTTTACAAGATTGTTAGACTATACTGGTTTATACCAGTCTTCATTTAAACCAGTTTGCTCTTCGATTTTCCTTTTTCTAAATAGTATAATTTCAATTCATTCTATGTCAACTTTATTATACCAGTTTATATTATTGATACCAGTTTCTCTGCGGTTCGTCCTTCCTCAAATGGCGTAACCTCAAGTCTACTGTATTATACCAATTTATATTATTTATGTACATAAGTTTTCGGTTCAATTCGCCGTTCTTCAAATGGTATAACCCCAAGTCATTCTATGTTTACTGTATTATACCAGTTTAATTTATTTAAAGCAGTTCTCTGTTCAATGGGCTACTTTGCGAGTGCTATAACTGCTGCTAACCTATTTCTACTTAATTATACCAGTTTTATAATTTATACCAGTTTCTTGTTTTTCGCCACTCTCAAAAATAACCACTGATAACCTATTTCTACTTAATTATACCAGTTTTTCTCAAATTTTTCCAAAATTTTTCATTTTTGCCCAAAGCTCCCACCAAAAAAAATGTTAAAGACATATAGTTAATATACAATACTCACGAGGTCGGGTGATCGACTTTCCGGTGCTCGAACGGATTATAATTGACATCCTCCTCATCGCCTTTTTTACGCGTCAACACCAATGGCAACGTGGATCCGGCGGCCTGTTGTGCCGGCACATCAACCATATCCGGACGTATGAATCTATCCGAAGAAGTGTACATTTCAAACATTGTTGTTGATGAATTATTGTCTACGTTTTTATACATTTTTTTTTTTATTATTTATAATAAATAAACTATTGCACTGCACAAGAGAATAGGTATAGACTTAGAAATAACCAGCACCAAAACTACAACTACGTTTATGTTGCAAGGCAATCAATAACAGTTTTAATATGTTTATAAAATTTTATAATTTTTTTTTCGTTCAATTTTTTTTTTTTTTTTTTATCGATGCCTCAAATTTTAAGTAATCAATTTAAATTGTGTGAAAATATTTAGTAAAATAGACGTGACACGATTTAGTAAAACATACTTTGGTTGACTCGAGTTGATCGCGCTACTCCTCGAACCGGTGTGCGTCTCGTTGTCATAGCTCGCCGATACTGTCGGGATTTTCTGCAAAGATATTTGAATAGCATAAAGAGATCGTTAATTTGAGCCAAATGTACAATTTTCGGTCTTATTTTTAATCACATACATATACACACACACACACACACGCATACACTCATCTATTGTATGTACTTGTGACAGATATCGGTATATTTCTTTTTTATCTTCGAAATTCGGCACATCGTTTTCGTTCTTTTTGCGCGTGTGTGGGTCAAATGTCTCGTTTTTGTTCATCTTTTTATTGGACTTAGGTATATTATGTGCGTTTATAATATATTTCTTAATTTTTGTTATGTGCATATGCTGCATATGTGATATATTTTGTTGTATAAAATAATTCTGACTTGAAAATAAGTTTGTCAACAAAAAAAATAAGAATAAATATTCCCTTCAATTTGGTTATAAATTGGTATATAATTTTAAATGTATTTTTTAAGAAACCATATAACGAAAAATTGGTTTAAATCAGTAACATATTTTATCATCCATACTGCAGCGAAAATTTGTATATTCTTTACTTTTTTTTATTTTTATTTATTTTTTATTTTTGTTATTACTATTTATTTTTTTTATTACCTTTTCTTTTTTTTATATTTTTAACTTTTTTATGTTTATTTTGCTTTATTGGAAAAAATTTATCTCCTTTTTTGGATTTTAATATTTGTGCTTTAATTTTTTTATTACATTCGATAAATAAGATTTTAATTTTTTATACATTGTGCTTTAAATATATTTTAATTAAAGCCTTTTTGTTGATTTATTATTATTTTTTATTTATTTATATTTTTTATAGTTTTTGTTTTTGTATGCAAAATATTCTTAAATTTTTTTTTTATTGAAATTGTTGTGTGTTTTTTTTCTTCTTTTTTCTTTTTGGTATGTTCTGAAAATATTTATTAGATACGTAAATTTTAAATTATATATTTTTAAAATGTTTTATACATAAAAATATTAAAGTAATTTTTATAATATTTATTTTTTTATCATTATTATTTGTTAAAAAATCACTATTTATTTTTTTAAAGGCTGAATTAATTTTTTCTGCTTTTACTAAAATTTTTTTTTAAATAAGATTTTCAATACAAAAATAAATAATATTGTGCACAAAAATTTGCAAAGGTTGAAAAGAGAAGAAATTTTTGTCAAATCAGTTTTGCCAACAAAAAAAAAACAAAAATTAAAAAAAAATAATAAAAATACTTTCATTATTATTTTTACTAAATTTTTTTGAAAACAAATAATTTTATTATAACAACAAAAAATTTCCTTGTTAAAAAAAATAAAAATTTAATTAAATTTCTTTGAAAAAGCAAAATAATCTAAAAATCGGCCACCAATGTAGTTCACACTATTTACAAAAAAAGAACTTATCAGGGCGTTGCGCATTGCGAATGCAACGCTCACTCACTAGAATTGCACACACTTCGGCTACGAACTGTAAAAATCACTCATTCGCACATGCAACCGTTACAACTCGCCGCCGGTGCACAGTGCGTATACGTATCAAAACGACCCTGACTGCTTAGGATGCGAATATGAAGGCATGTAAACACACACTTTTATATTATTATCTACTTATGTATGTGTTGAAAGCTGTTGAAAGATCACAATATTTCTTGTTTACGCTATATTATGTGAAAGTGTGTGAGTTTGTTTGTTTGTATGAAAGTATGTCGAAGAAAATCTTTTAAACAGATGAGCGAAAATGGAAATTTTACGGCGGTCAACCACACAGTGGAGACACGCCAAACGCCTACATGTGGCGGTTTGTTCGCAGAAATATGTACATATTTTCCTATATTTATATATATAAACATTCAATATATATATGTATATAGTATGCACGCCTATATTTACTTAGAATTAAAAACAAAAATGTGAAATGTGACCAAAAACAAGTAAATTCGTTCAATGAATGTTTGTGTTTGCAGTCAACAAAGCCTTCAGTGTTTGTATACCAACAAAAATTAAGCGTTAAATCCGCTAAATGCGTCAGCATGTGATGTTGACTAGAAAACTTAGTAAATAATAGTCCAATGACACATACACCTGTGGCGTCATAACAAAAAAATTTCATAGATTTTCGGTCAAATTTGTGAAAAAATAAATATAAAAGTGAATGAAACGCAATTGTTGATCACAACTACTATAAAAAAATTTAGAAAAAAAGTTCCTTCAATTCTAAAAATATTTTTTTTGTTGTCTATTTTTTCATTAACAAATTGACAGTCTGGAGCAAATTAAAGCCAGGCGGGCTATTTCGTTAATTTGGGCGAATATTCGTGTTTACCAATGTACATATGTATATAAATATTTTTTTTGTTTTTACTCTTCTACATATGTACACATATATACATATAAATGAATGAGTAAATTGAACTGAGCAGCTGCGCTCATCTATTCGCATCAATAAGCAATGCTGAAAGTAAGCGATGAAATATTGCAAACGCAAACAGAAATTGTTTAAAAATATATAAAAATAAAAATTTCACAGACAATAACAAAATGTTTTTTGTATTTTTTTGTGTTTTTCATTTTATGAAAAAATTTAAAAAATTAAAAAAAAATGTTAAAAAAATTAGAAAAAATTAAAATAAAAAATTAAAAAAAAATTAAAAGTAAAAAAAAACAAATTAAATTTCGATTTTCTGAAAAAAGTTTAAAAAATTAAAATTAAAAAGCAAATTAATTAAAATCATTTTTTTTTTCTTTGATTTTTTTATTTTTAATTTTTTTTTTAATTTTTAATTTTTAATTATTTAATTTTTGTAATTTTTTTTAATTATTTAATTTTTTTTTTTAATTTTTTAACTTTTTTCAGCTTTTACATTTTTTTTTTTTAATAGTAATTATTTGTATTTTATTGTTTTCTTTATTTTTTCGTGCAACTTTTGTTAATCAAGTTCATTCACTACACAATTTCTCTCACGCCAAAACATGCCAGATAAATACATATATACACATACATACATACGAATACCTCAATATGTTTGTATGTTTATCGGCAACGCTGTTTATATACGTACAAGTACATATTACCGCAAAACTATATACAACTAAAGCATGTATGTACATATGTATACATATGTTCGTAAACAAGTACATTTGCACGCTTTGTCGGCTCATATGTGGCATTAGAAAATAAAACCAAAACAGACTCACAATAAAATTGCAAAAAAACCAACTTTATCTAATTGTGATTTGCCAGCGCCGCAAATAGAACTCACGAGCGTATCGCGGAAATCGAAAATCAAAATAGTAAAATGTAATAGATTCACTTCACGAGACTCAAAAGGCGCACGCTTCAGTGGGTCGCGGCGCTGAATTCCGTCAATTCACTGACTTATGGGGCATAAAGCAAAGGCAAAATAGTTTACGAAGGCATTTTTACTACAGTAATTAATTTTTCTTAATTATTATATATGTATACATCAAAAAAGGCTTAGTTAGAAATCGAGTGTTGGCGAAAAAATTTTTTAAAAATTTTATCTGCAAGAAAAAAATTAATTAATTAAAATTAATAATTAAATAAATCATTCAAAAATTAATGTAAAAAAAAATACTAAACCTGATATAAATTTTTGTTATCTTTATTAATAACTAAAAAATTTCGCAATTTTCTGTACTGACTTTTTCCTCTGCCTATGTTTTGAATTTTTGTCTCATTTAATTTAGTTAGTTAGAAATATTCTTCTAAATTATTATTCTAAAGTGACGCCAAAAAGTAAGCAATATTTCACTTTTTTATTTATATAAGAAGCCAAAAATTCAAATCTCGTTTCCAAATAATTGAAAAAAAGTTCGCTATATAATTATTAGGGTGGATCAAAAAACAAATATTTTTTCGATTAGTATTCCGAAAAATAGATTCTTAGGCATCTCTCTCCATCTTCTCTTTATTTTTCTAAACATCAGTTAGAAAAATTCTAATCTCGCTTCCAATTAATTGAAAAAAATCTTGCCTACATTTTGGCGCGTATATCTAAGCTGGCTTTTATAGAGCCAAAATCATAATTAACCAATGACATATGTAAATGTGAGCCATTTTTCAAACTTGAAGAAAATCGTCAAGTATATATAAAACGGTAATTTACTGATTTAACATTAAAATCTAGAAACAACTCCCCTCTGGATTCAATAAATAATGGACGAAGACGTTTTCCAAAATAGAATACACCGACTTCTATTTAGTTTTATCAAAATTAACTTCACCAAATCTGTGTAATTTCTTGACTATGAACCTAAAGTTATTTTAACCACTACAACCATCAGCGAAAAATATCCAAGCAAACTATATTCTCAAAAATTATTATTTCGATACTTTATTCCCCACACTTTGCTCAAACCCACCACTTTCATTCACAAAATATTTACAGCAAAATGACGAAACATTTTCCTCAAACTTTTCTTAAACACACTACACTTTCATGCACTAACTCGCTTACTCAACTCACACGCAGCATACTGGCTGTGCCCAGTCCCGACGAGGGCGCTGGTGGCGGTCCACCGGTACTACCTTTGCGACCACCACCACCAACACCATTACGCATGGCCATCTTCAGTTCGCGTCTGCTCAGCGCTGCCGGCGATAAACGCGTCTCACGTATACGCGACTTTGCCGTACTGCCGTCGCGCACACCACCACCCGCACCAATGGAGCCCCGCGTGCCGCTATGCCTGCGCAACGCAATGTCGTAGCTGCTGCTGCCAGCAATGCTGCCGACGTCATCGCCATTGCCGTCGGCGCCTGCTATCGTGAACGTTTGCAGCTCGTGCTGCACGCGCCGCGTTATCGGTGGCTTGGACGAGCTCAGTTTGAATGTTTACGTTGGTCACCGACGCTGAGCGTGAAAAACTGTGCGACATAAACGCGCGCGCACGAAAGCAAAAACGCGAATTTTAGGCGAAATTGTGAAAGCTAGTCAACACTGTGCAATGCGATGCTGTGCGTCCAGTGTCTGCAAGTGACTGAACAAGAATTGGCATACGAACAACAAACAGTCAGTGTCGCCAAATTTTATTATTACATATGTCGTATTTTATTATATTTTCGCGCAAATTTTTCAAGTGCAATTTTGCGGCGCTGACAGAGATTTTACAAATTGCATTTATGCATTAATTCAATTAGAGAAAATCGCGCGGCGCGGCGCGGTATATTTGTATTTATATTTTTTTGTTTCTTTTCTTTCGGTACGTTTTGTGGTGCGCGCGGCCACCAATGCAAGTACCGTCTTTCCGGAAAATCTGTCCTCGACTGTTTCAGCGCCAGTGGAATAGCGCTGATCTGTGAGCGCGGCGCAGCATTTTCGTAGACAAAATTTGCATTTGACTGAGCATCCAAGCGTCGAGTGACGCGCCCACCGACAGTCAAAGTGTCGCAGTGCCAACAGCAGCCACCCATGGCTGGTTCGTCAATTGCGCGCGGGCGTGCAAAATGCGATCGCGATCACAGCGATCAAAACACATAAAACACAACAATGTGCTGCCACTTGACATACAGCTTTACATAGTCGCTCAATTGACATACTAAATACTTGGTAGACGAATTCCCAAAAGTGCTCGTAAAATGTTACCACCATTTAAAGGGGAGAGAACAATGTTGGTTCAGCGCTGAGGCGGTGAAAGGTGCGCGGGTGGCACTCAGCGGTTTAACGATCTTGGCATTTCAATAGGTAAAGTAATGCGATCATCAAATTGGTGATCGCAATAAAAACGTTCCGAATTTGTATGGCACTAATGACGTACATTAACCTAAGCGGGTTGAAAACACTGCGACTAGCTAATTGTGGGGTGAAAGGGAACACGAAAAGCGCTAGGTTTGGTCTTCTATTATATTTCATTTAGCATAGACCCTACATCCACTTACAATCGCTTTTTTGCCGAAAATAATAGCAACTTTATTAACTGAACCTGTAGGAAGATTTTTGAAGCCTTACGAAGACCCATCTTCTATTTGGATCCTGCCTATACTAAAAATAAAGATTTTTTACTTAAACTGCCCTTTTTAAACGAATAAAAATTTAATGATTTGGAGCTACCAGAAAGCTTTGTCTTTAGAAAAGTCTGAGAGAGAGAGAGAGTATAAAGAGAAGAAAAGAAAAGTAACAAAATATATTATAAAAACTCAGGGAATTTTTAAAATGGCTCTATATTTTTTCTTTTCCATATTCTATCTTATTACAATTTCAAAAAGCATAAATATTGAATTAATTGTCAATTTTTAAATATAATCGCGGTGGTATTTCTTTAAGCTCGTTCTCAGAAGCTTTTTACTGAAAGCTCTTTCTACTTTTTATGCATAAATATAGATGTAGTAGAAATTATGATTATTATAGATACATATATATTTGTAATATATCTGAAGGACAGCTTTTTATTGAAAGCTCTTTATACTTTTTATGAATAAATACTGAAGTAGTATATACATAAATGCTGATTATAATCAAGATATTTTGATAATAATTCCTTAAGCTCGTTTTCAGAAGCTTTTTACTGAAAGCTCTTTCTACTTTTTATGCATAAATATTGAGGTAGTAGAAATTATGATTATTATAGATACATACATATATATTTGTAATATATCTGAAGGACAGCTTTTTAATGAAAGCTCTTTCTACTTTTTATGAATAAATACTGAATTAGTATATAACGCTGATTATAATCAAGATATTTTGATAATATTTCCGAAAGCTCAAAAAAAAACTTTTATTACTTAAAAGCTCTAATGAAGTAGTTGATAAACCAGGATTATAATCGATATATTTTGAAAGTATTTCTGAAAGCTCATTTTAATTTTTTTTTACTTGAAAGCTCTTCCTACTTTTTGTGCATAAGTAATGAAGTACATATAGTATTATCGAGATATTTTGATAATATTTAAGAAAGCTCATTTTCAAAATCTTTTCTTTTTTGAAAGCTTTTTCCACTTATGAAGTATAAATATTGAAATAGTCATTAAATTATAACTATCAGCAAGACTAACAGTGAAATTTTTATAAAGTTGAAGTAATATTTAAATCATAATCATAAAACAGTTATATTTACGATACCCATCACTTTTCTATGCATACATTCCACATCATTGGTTCAAGCCGCCCAAGCAGCCTCTACAAATTCCCTTCAAATATTTCCTAGCTGCATACAGCAGCGACCACTCGCCCAACACTGCACTTTGGCATGCAGCAAGCCACATAATAAAAATGTCAATTAACATGCCATATAAAATACATAAAATGCAACAACAATAATAACAAGTAAGTACAAACAAGTGCCCCACGCCTTGGCGGAATGAGCCAACATTCCCGTTTTATTGCCAGTGAAAAAACATAAAGCATGTCAGCCCCTACTCAGCAGCTTAACGAAGAGAATAAAAATGCAAAGCATTATGTAAAAGCAATAAAACGAAAGAAATTGCAGATAAATTGCAATGAGTGAGCGAGTGGTGATCACTGAATGTTTAGCCACAATGTTGCGCCACAACGAACGTGCTCAGTGCATGCAACACAAGTGGCGCGCGAAGAAACCGCGATTAGAGCAGTGAATGTCTTTAAACTTGATTTTCATGCAAATTACTTAAATTCATTTGAATAATTTATTATTACTGTAAATACCAAGCAACAGACAAGTCAACCACTCAATTGAGCATAGTTTCGGGTTTAACTATTTGACAGTGGCTAAATGACGCCAACTAAGCAGTCAGCGGGTTGCCACTTTTGTCATTGTAATGCAAAATGAACACAGTACATTACTCGGGCAATGACGTTAACGAGCAGCCAGCACGAGCAACAAAAGCGAGCAAGTGCGTCAGAGCGCACGCCACGTAGCGTCAGGGGGAGCGCGCGCATGAGATTTGGCTTAGTGAAAGAAATTCATTTAAATCGCAGAGCGCTGCAAAAAAGGAAAATTTTAAAATTTGAAAATATATAACTCAAATATTTTAAAAATAAACACCAAGCGCCAATTTAATTGATTAAATGTTGTAATGACCAAGTCGCTGTAAACATTACTCAATACCATTTGGCGTTCTTGCTACTCCGCTCGTTTCGATAATTTTCATAGATATCGCATACAACTCAGCGTTTGTTGTTTTTGTATATTTATTTACATTATATTCCTGCAATTCAAATACGCAAAGCAAAGCCATGCGAAAGATACGAGCAAAATAAACGAACGAACGAAGCGTCGTGTGCGCCCAGCGAGGCGTATGAGCAACCGTGACCATGACATTCACATGCCGATAGCGCAGTCGGCTGATCACAATGCATGAAGCGGCCATGTAGGAAATCATTTAAGTAGAGTTAGAGAAAGGAAAATTTCAGCGTGGATAGTAAATTATAAATATAAATAATTGATAAATTAATAAATATTGTCAAGCAATAATAAAAGCTGAAATATTACATATAAAAGATAAAAAAATAATTTGAATGTTGTGGGAAGATGCGTAATAGTGTTAATAAAATATCAGAATTTCCGATAAGGCGATTTTTTCATGTACTTAGAAGATTCTAAATATATTAAAATTTACAAAAACAAAAAAAAATTTAATTGAGAGTCCCAAAAAATATATTGGTCACAAATTTAAAAAAAAATGGAATTTTTTTCGAAAAAAATTTAATTTTTTTTTAATTTTTCGTTAGATAACGATTTTGTATGAAATATAAGACATTTTAAAAAAATTTTTTTTAAACTAACAATATTTTTAGACACAAATTTTAAATGAATATTTATGTAAGAAGTATTACATTACATAACTGTGTCTTATTTTATTGAGTTTTTATGAAAATAATTTTTTTTGTCTTAAATATTTTTTTTTATATTTTATAAAATTATATAAATTTTATTTAAGCACTTTTCATCAATCAACGAAATAATTTTCGTTTTTCATAATTTCAAAACTACACATTTCAAAAAGTTATTATTTGTCTCATTTGCCTTTGCCTTTCCTACTGGGCTACCGCGCGTTCATCTCGTGCGCACTCACAAATCTAGCGTTGACGTCGGTTGTGACTTTTTTCTGAACCTTATGAATGCATTTTTTATTATTTGTATGGCTTCTTATTTTGGCATAGAACAAATAACAATAAAGAATGCATGTTTTATATATTTTTACGTCTTGAAATAAAACAATAAAAACTGTTTCACAAGATGATCTGGTATTATATTATATACTATCTACACTATATGCAATGTCATATACATACATATACATACATATATTACGTATTAACACGAGCGTAACAGTTTTCCCACACTATAATGGCATGTTTGCATTTAAGTAAATATCTTTAGAAAATTTTCAAATCTTTTTTGAGAATAAGATAAATGTTAATAATTTTTTTTTTTAATAAAAAATTGGTTTTACAATTTTGGTTTTACAATTTTTTTAGGTACGCAAAATGCTCATATCGTTAATATTGCTTTCAAAAAGATATAATCTTGAATGAAACACTATTATTATTATGCTAATGGTAAACTCGCCTGTGGATGATGTTTAACAAAAAGCTCCTTAATACAAAATTTTTATTAGTTTTTGTACGATTTTCAATATTTTTAGTTGCAATTCTTTACTAAAAGTGACTCTTAAGTGCAGACTAAAATACTAATAGGTATATTCTTGTTTTCATTGCAATTAATTTTTTGTTTCTCTGGTAATATATACCCAAGCAGGCTGTTGTGTACTTTGTCTACGCCGTAAAGAAAAAGAAAAATAAAAATAAGCAGAGAACGCCGAATTTTTTAAAAGTAAGAAAACTAAGCGTTGTTATTTATAAATTAGATTATTAAGTTTTGATTCTCAAAATAATATTATTTCTACTGAATCTCTATAATTTCATCACAAAACTTAACATGAAGGAGTCTTTATTCAGAGTGCCTTTCATGAGTATTGCCTTTAAAAATTTTCTGTTGACAATCTCTTTCAAGGATCAGCCGTAATCTGCTATAGTGAGACGAAGTCATCAACTTTGATACGTGACTTCCATCACCTTGAGATCTTAGTGCAACTGTTCGATCTGATTTTGCATAGATGATTCGCTCTCTTATTCACATGTATTGGCAGACTGTAGCACTATCTGAATATTTAGCGGCATAATTGCTTATCAGAGCATGCAGATTGCTTTTCAAACGCAAAGGGAGATTTGAATTGAATAAAGCAGGACTCTTAGTGGACGATAGTTCTAGATATCTCCACATTTGATTTTTACTAAACCATTAAGGGGTTTTACGGGTTTCAAAAGATCGATCTTTTTTATTGTCTTATTAAATTCTAAAACACCTCCAGAATATTGTCTTAAACTTTCCAAGTTGATCCGAGTAATAACTAGTTTCGGAGATACAGCCTTAAGAACCGATCTTCGTGAAATTTTACACAGGTCTTTGAGTTACAATTCTTAAAGACTTGGCCGAAGGATTTTTTTCGATTACAATTATTAAAAAAAAAATGTCGAGAAGTTTACTTTTTTTTGTAAAAATGTCTCCTAGAAGTCCATTTTTCAGTTGTTTTCTTCGTCCATTTTCTAAGTTAAGGTCCTAAGTAAAACATTTACTTTTTTGACTTTCGATGATCCCGTAAGGAGTCATCCTGCCTGCGCGGGCGCATCTTTTTTCCAAAGGGTCGCCGGAAATGGCGTCGCAATGGCCGAGTTAAAATATTTTTTTCCAAAAATTTCAGAATTTGTTTGTTAATAGGGTATGTTTGTAAACTTAAAAAATTCGAATAACATCTTTAATTTTTATATGAGACAAAAATGTTTGAAAAAAGGCTGTTTTTTATCCGAAAACCATGTAACCCTTTAAACTTTCCACATAATGTTTCGGATATTTTTGGTAAATAGCCTCAGAGTGGGGATCACGTGAAGTTTGTATGAGCGAAAAAGAGGCTCAAAACCGGGTGAAAGCAAACCGCTATTCGTAGAAAAATCGTAGTATTCTTTAATTTTGGATTTTAAATTTTATACAATATACTTAATTAATATTCGTTTAATTACTTTACTACTTATGTAAATTTTTTTTCTTATAAATTTTAATATACCTATTACATATTTTCTTATATTTACATTTCTTATTTTTATACTTAAACTGTTTCTTTTTCTTTAATATTTAAAATAATCTCAAAAGGTTCCACCAAAATTTCTTTTCGTCCATTAAAACAAAAACTATTTATTTAAATATGCTTTCGCTTTCAAGCATTTTTCAAAAAATTTTCCACAAACGAAAGTTAGTTTGCACACTCATTGAGAACACTTTATATGCCTTATGTGAAAATACCGCTATTAAAATCAATTTTACAGCATTTTAATGATCTACTAATCATGCATCTTGCCAAAGCCAAACATGGTGCGGCTACAAAAAGTCCATAAAAATGCGCATCAATGTATTGAAATGCAAACTAGTATACATACATATGTAGACATATGTATATACCATACATATACAGATATATATTCACTTTCACATACACATACCCATATAAGTATGTAAAATATATAAGGAAAAGAGTAATTGCGCTGCCGAAACTACTTACGTCGCAACTAAACTTTATCACGAGCTGCTCACCTTACAGCAAAAGCAAAAATATGGGAAAAAAATTGCAAAAAAAAGAACAGAAGAAAAAAACGCCGACAAAATTCGCATTAAAATGCAAAACTTAAGAAACTAATGAACTGCACACTTTTCAGCTAAATAAACAAAAGTTCAGCGCTGACTACCTACACCAGCTCCCAAATAGGTATGTACATATTTACATGTAACTTTATATACATATGCGAAAAGGTGAAAAAAAGTGTTGAAAACAGTGCATGGAATTGAAAGGTGTATTGTGTATTTGTTGACTCAAGAAACACGATACGAATTAATTAGATTTGAGGTCCGTTAGTTTGAACGATAGAGAGTTGTAGGTTAGAAAGGTGTAAGAGAGAGTGAGCGCGGTGGCATGCCGGAAGGCGCTTACATAAGTGAGGATGAGGTAGTCATATGATGATACAGCTGGTTGCAACAGGTTTTGACTAAATAATAGATTAATTGCAATTAAACTGTTCTCACAATGGACTCGGCAAATGCGAACGAGGGACAATAAAAAACAAGAATGTAATTTCAACCTATTCATTACTGCACTGTTGTTTTCACTGTACTACGGTTCGAAAACAGTTTGTTAGCTGCATTTATTCTAAACTATACACTATTATGTGTTTACTATTTTATATAGGGTCTCTTGTGTAAAACCAATATGTTTCTTGTGTTTTGTTGTCCACGAAATTTTAGTGGAAAATATGTCTTAAAAAGTTGCCCGAAATCTTTTCATAACTCAAATGATAACTAATTGAGTTAATAACATAATGGGTGGTCTCCAGATCAAATCTTATCTATAGTAATTGTGGATATGTTATTATTATGCCAGTTTTTTTGTCACTGAATGGCAAAAATTTGGTTGAAATTTCCCTTAAAGTTTTGTAGATAAAGAGACAAGATCTCAGCTGTTGTTGATTTGAGAATTTTCGGCAGCAATTATACGGAAATCTTCAAATATATTACTAATGGTGAAGCGAATAAAACATTGAACTGCTATAATTTCAAATTATTATTATTAAATTAATTCTGCTTTATTTGTGTTGAACATACGTCTGTTGGTACGAAAAAACTATATTGCAGGTAATATTTTCAAAAATCAATATATTCTAACTTTAGAACTCTAACTTAAGGTAGTAGTCTGGTAACATTGGTTCAAAAAATCGAAATCTTCTTTTTACTTAATTAGAAAATACAATGTCTTAAGAATATACTGTGAAAATTTCAGACAGAAATTCGAAATATTTCGGGAGTTATAACGAGTTTCCTAGAGAGCCTCGGAGTCCTCTCTCTCGGAGTTGTTGAGCTTTAAAAGCGTTTTTCTCAAAACATTGTTTTTCTGGTCGGCCCGGGTCCTAACTTTATTTCTACTCAACCGATTGTTTTCAAAGTTTAACAGGCTGTTTTACACACATATAGTTCTGGTCGAAACCAAAGAGAATTTTTTTCACCCCTAACTTTTTATTGTACAACCTTTTCTTTGCTAAAATAAAAGGACAACACGTGCATTTTTTTTTAGGTTCCAACTGCGAGTGACAAAAATAATAGTAATAAAGTATTAATTTTTTTCAAATACATTTTTTTTATATTTTCAATATGTAAGTAAAAACTCTCTAAATATTCAAGATAATTCATTTTTATTTTCCTATAAAAAACCACCTTCCAAAGAAGTCATGAAAATAGGCATAAGTTTCTAGACTACTACATTAAGAACTCTTTTTGTCAAAGCATTTTTGCATTGAATTTGCTAATATTTTGTATCTAGAAAAGACTTGTAAAGGAGATTTTTCGGGATCTTCTTTAGCATAAGAAGTTTTCAGCCACTGTTAGAGAACCAGGGGTTTCATGTAGTCGCATAAAATTATAAGTTAAAACGAACCGAAAACATATCGCCGGGAATTGTAATTGCGTAAACTGTTTTTTGCATGTAATACAACAACATTTTTTTTAAACAAGTGTAAAAATTTATGATTTTACGATTTCACCATTTATGAGAATTTTCTTTTAATATTAAAAAAAATACTTTCGTCGTCAACTTTATGTCCATTTAACCTTAAATGACTTTCTCAAGACCAAAAATGTCACACTTAACAGCAAATCAAAAGACAGACTATAGCTTATTGGCTTAAAGTATACTTTAGTCATATGTCTAGCGCATTATTAATCAAAAGAACCTTATTGAACTCAAACTGAAATTTTCTGGTTGCTAATAGAAGGCATTCATAAATTATCTAAGCTGACTGACAGAGGAATTAACAATGTAAGTACTCATTTGCAAAAAAAAAAAAAAAAATTAAAAAAAATATATTTATATTATATTACAATCAACTCCGAAAATTCTACATTATTCAAGGTTGCATTTTTTTATTTTAATTATTTATTTATCTTCGTCTTATCATACTTTTCGCTCATCAGCTTTTCTATGAGGTTTAGTAATTGTTTGCTGCAATCATCAAAGGCCAATTTAAGTTATATTCTTAAAAACTAATTACATGCATATAAGTATATACATACATATGTATATATGAATTATATAAAAATAAGAGTCAGTTTATAATCATTTTAATATGTTGGCAAGCTGTTTCCCTGGGTGAGCTATCGTTTCTATAAATTTGTTTATTTATTCGATTCATGAGGGAATCATTTGTATAAATATTGGCTCTTATGACTCAATTAGTACTATTTGTTCGGGAAATGCAATCTTATTAAGTGTATTCATTATTTAGCGCTAAGTTATGTAAATGTCATTGAAATGTATTTATGTTTGTATAGCATGTATGTATGTATTTTAAAATAATAGGGTTTAACTAAAAAAGTTTTCGGGATCCCAATCGAGATTTAGTACCCAAACATTTTTTCAGGATCCCGAACATTCGGAAATTAAATTATAAATCATACTATTTAGTATTCAAGCTTTTTTTCGGGATAACGAAGTTTCAGATTTTAATTTAGAAAACATGTTTTTTAGTAACCAAACATTTTTCGGGATCCCGAAATTTCAGGTTTTATTTTGTAAAACATGGTATTTACTTTCTAAACAGTTTTTCGGGATAACGAAATTTCGGGATTAAATAGTAACAATCCCGAAAAAGATCGGGATTCAATTTTTATATTTTTTTATATAGCATTATTTTTAAGTGATATCAATCACATTGGCTTAGTGAGTATTACAGCGGCATTAAACATGTTTAGAAGATCTTCAATTTCCACAGCTAACAAACGATTCCATAATCGAACTTTTAAGAACCAAGTTCGCGAAAATATGTTATCAATTTTCTCGGCAATATCAATTAGTCACTTTAGAGATAGCTTAGGCCATCATGTACTTATACTCGAAGAATTCACTAATTATTCCAACCCCTTAGAGAGCCATTTTTTAAATGAGTCAAAAACCGAAAGTAAGGTTTTAGTTCCTGCAAAGTCAACAGATGTTATTCCTTAATTTTTAAAATATTAAGTATTAAAAAAGATTGAGAGATCTTCATATGGACTATTCTGAATGCTGGATCGCTTTTAAGCCCAATTAGGTTTCAAAAATAACTGTTTGGTTATCCCGAAGAGAAGCATAGTACCGGTCTGCTCAAGCTCAAAGACTTCGCGGAGTACTAAATATACTATAGATATATGTAAGTAGATATAAAAATCTAAAAAAAATTCTGAAAAATTATTTAAAATTACATTAACGGCAAAAATATACATATGTATATATATATGTAGGTATAAACGCCGGTTGTGCTATAACACTTTAAAATATGATTAAATCCCTTTAAGTATGTACGTAAGCTAGTACTACAAACAAGACATCATTAGTAATAAGCGTGTCAGCTGCATATTGACGTATGCAAAGTGCACTCTGCAAATTGATAGGTTGATGCACGAGCAGATATACCAGCCTGAACCTCGTGCCACACGCAAAAAACACATAACGGAAGCGAAATCTGCGCCAATCCAATTTCGACGCCTTTTTATTATAAATTATAACAGGCACTTTAAAGGCGTACCCATGAATATACATACATACTTGTATGTATGTACATATTGACTTTTATAGCTCATCAGGTATACATACATATATTTATATAAGAATATATGAGGTTATATATGTACGTTTATATATAAATATGTATGTCAGTGCGTGGGCGAATATAGGTTACCACGCGATATTGCACTGATTGCCGCCGTGCGATGTGACGCCGCTAGATAACGACCATCAATAGGCAGTGCATATAACGGTGCATCGCTGCAATTGTCCTACAGTGGGGCAAAATGCATAGTATATGTAACAAAAATAAACAGGAAAATCGAAAGCTGAGCACATAAACTAATGGGTACGTAAACAAGTATATACATATGTTTTTATTCATATATATAAATACATAGTACATAGTTTGTTTACTTTCGTACACCAGTACTTAAGCTCCATATGTTTTACTGTCGTGCTTACTTATGTGGTTATGTATTTATTTGCATGGTCATTTGAGTGGAGTTGCACTCGTGAAGAGAGTCGCCTGGCACGTGAAAAAATGTATACATATGTACATATGTACATGTAATGATATAAAAAATCGCAATGAATCAATGGTTCCTGGAAAGACCTTGTAGGTACTAGTTCTTAATTTATGTCTTTAAGTTCTACAATAACTGTGAAGTATTTACTTTGAGGTAGTGATGCCACCTATTAAGTAATTATTACAAATTGAAAATATTTATTTATTCAAAATTTATTAAAATACTATTTTTTCAAATATTTTGAAAAAAAAAACCAAAAAAAAAATTGGTAAAAAATGCAACTTTATTTTGATTGATTGTAGTCCGACTTGGTAATATACATGTGATATGTTCATGAAATAAGTATTTGCTCAAGTAAAAAGATTTTCTATACAAGAGCTTAAGGGGAACCCATATTACGGGTTCCAAAAATCGAATTTTTTTATCGTAAATTATACAAACCCTCTGGAATATTGTCCTAAATTTTCAAGTTGATTCGAGTAATAGTTTCGGAGATACAGCCTTTAGAACTTGTGCGCTCGAGGCTCGCTAGGCTAAGTGCGCCGTCTTTTTCTCGAAACTATGTCTTTGAAGTCGGTTGGCAAGATTTCTCGAGAACTACTCAACCGATCTTCGTCAGATTTTACACAGGTCTTTAAGATACAAATCTTAAGAACTTGGAGAAAGAATTTTTTTTCGATTACAACCACATATTTGAAAAAAAATGTCGAGAAATTTTCATTGTTCGTAAAAATGTCTGCCAAAATGCAATTTTTAGTTTTTTTCTCGTTCATTCAAGTTCTAAGTTAAGGTTTTAACTAAAACCAGTATTTTTCACTTCAAATGATCCTGTAAGGAGTTATTCTGCCAACGCGGGCGCATCTTTCTTTCGAGGGGTCCCCGGAAATGGCGTCGCTTTTCGTCTTTAAAATATTGTTTTAGAAAATTTTCAGAATTTCTTTGTTAATAGTGTATGTTTGTAACAATAAAAAATTCTAAAAAAATATTTCATTTTTTATATGAGATGAAAATTGTTGAAAAAAGGCTGTTTCTTACACGAGGAAACCCATATATCCCCTTAAATTTGGTCGTTTATATTCTATAACATTCTGATATCAGCGATTCCGATAAGCAGCTTTTTAGGGAAAGAATGATGTATGCAAAGTTTTAAAACGATATGACTAAATCGACTCAACTCGTCAGACAGATTATTTATTATATTTTGTAAGGTCTCCGACGTTTCCCTCTGGTTGTTATAGACTTCGTGGAAACTTAATATACCCTCTTCAAGGTATCAAAATACAAAACTCAACTCTTTAGTAAAAATTTCCATTCCAAAAGCCTGTCTGGACTAGATTACAATTTTTTTACATTTTATTATAATATTTTGTAAACAAATTACTATTGCTTGCTATCTACTTACAAATGTATTTTCTATTAAATATTTTTAAGGGCTTAAAAACAAGATGATGCAATTTGCATTAATATCAAGTCTATGAATTCATGGGAAAATACTTTGAGTCGATTTTAAGTGCCTAGACATAATTATTGAGTACATTGTTTTTGTTTATAAGTGCTACTTTAGGCTGAGTACTATGGCTACCGAATTGTATGGATTATAGAGTACTTCAAACGTCTAACCTGATTTTTAGCTCATGGCAACAAGCATGAATACAATAGTTGTTTTTAAGGCTTCATCATATTTTGATGATGAAGGAAATGAAACAGAATATCATTCAAAAAAGTGCGAATGCCGATAGGGAGATGTTTAAATAACCATAAATTTAGAATGGATGTAATCTGATACGTATACCATAAGTACCCGTTTAGGGATGCTCTGCAACCACCCAGTAGAAAGTATTGGCAATTGGCAATAGTTTTCGAAAATGTTCCTTTTCATAAAAATCGTGAAAAGCGTTTAATGGGAGGGTCTCTCAATAAGTACTTAACACCGATAAATGCCAGAGATTAACTAAAATAGATTAAAAAATATAATTATTGCGCTCGTAACAACTCCACTTTACTTGCTTATATTTTTTATATTTGACAGCCCTTTATAGGCTTGCGGCAAGTCTTTTTCGTTCTTATGACAGTTTTGAGAGCACTCAAAGCCATTACTTTGTTAGAAAAGCATTCAAAGTCAAGTAAAAAAAGTAATCAATGGCATTTTTTCAATATCCTCTGACTTCAAATTGACACTCCAGACATAGAACTACCTGACTGAAATTTAATTAGTCAGAGAATATTTAGACTTACTACACATATTCGCATTTTTTTGGAAATTTGGTTCTGAACCTAGCTTAGCTACGACAATAATCTATATATGATATTATTTTGGAAATTTGGTTTTGAACCAAGCTTAGCTACAAGAAAAATTAAAATTTTTTCCCAAATTAAATTATTCCAGATAATAAATAATAGTTGATCGAGATCGCTGTGTAACTGTTTCACACAAGTATAAAACTGGTTAATTTCTGCTCAAACTCTCCATATGACGTATAGTAGTGAAAAATGCTACTAGCTTGTATGGATAAAACTCGACGCAGGGTATTCACATAGCCAATTATTATCGTCTATGCTAGCGACTACATATGTACATATCTATTATTTATAGGTGAAATGAGTTCACATATCAGTGCTGGAAATTGAGCACCTTTTTATTTAGCAACGATGACAATTTAAATGTGTTATTGATTCCTCTACCTACTCAACTGCATACAACATATATATTTACATATTTATTTATTTATAGGGAATTCGCATAAATTGGAGCATGTTATCAACAGAATTATTGTGGATTGGAGTATTTGTATGCAATATACAATATATTATATATATACATATGTAGATATATCCATATACTTATGTATTATTTTACAAAAACACGTGACATTGTTAATTGATTTCATTAGGTAATTATATACTATAGGTATAGCAATGTTAAATTTTAAAATTTTTGGCAAAATTTAGTCTTCACGCTCGACAATGAACAAATGAAGCGGTTTTGTGCATTACAAAAAATTCAAATAAGGCAAATATGATAAATAAAAAATTATAATACTTTAAAAAAATTCATTAATTAAATTAATAAATAAAAAAATATATACACTAAATAAATTTTATATTCAAAAATTAAAATAAAATCAATAAAAATAATAATCGAATATTTAATAGAAAAAAAATTAATTAGCATCTTAATTAACAAAATTGTTAAAATCAAAATATATTATCAATAAAAAATTATTATGTAAAAAATTAGTTAATTAAGTTAATAAAATTAAATTCAGTTAAAAAAATTGTTAATTAAAAATATAAAAAATTTTAAATATTCAAAAATTAAAATAAAATCATTAAAAATAAAAATCCAACATTTAATAAGAAAAAATTTTAATTAGAATTTAATTTAACAGAATTTTTAAAATCAATATATACTATGAATAAAAAATTAATTAAATTTAGAAAAAATTATTAATTCATTAAAAAAATTGTTAATTAAAAATAAAAAAATTTTAAATGTTCAAAAATTAAAATAAAATCATTAAAAATAATAATCTAATATTTAATAAGAAAAAAATATCTTTAGAAAATTAATTAACAAAATGTTTAACATATAATTCCAGTTAATACAGTGTGAAGCTTGACGCACGAGCAATTCCAGAAAAAATTAAATATCCCATGTGGCCTGTGACTTTTCCTATTAATTTTATTATGCACTTATCTCAAATTCTCAATAATAAAAAATGCCGTTTTAACTGTTTTCACATGTTTTCATAAAAAAATACAACTATTCTGTAAAAAACTTGACTTTTGAGTAATAGCAAAGCTTTTTATTACAGTCCAAACCAAGCAAATATTAGTTATAAAAAATATATGATTACTAACGTTAAATAAAAAAAAATAACAAAATGTGAATTATGTAAAAAATTATGAATTATGAAAAAAATATGAGTCACATGACCCTAAAAAAATATTCAAAAAAATATAAATTATATAAAAACTTATGTATTATGAAAAAACAGTTATGAATAAAGAAAAACAATAATGTCATAGACGCATAAAAACATTTAAAAAATTATATATGTATATAAAAAATTGTGAATAAAAAATTAAATCATGAGCCACAAGATCCGTTAAAAAAAAAACATTTAAAAAATATAAATTAAGAAAAAAAAATATGAATAAAAAAATAAAATTAGGCGTTACTTGCAAATAAAGGGTGTTCCAAAACTAACGCAAGATTTAAAATTGCAGTCGTTTCTGCATGTAGTGAAGTGCTGTAAACCCTCAAAAAAAATCGCTAGCTGACAGTTTAGGCTTATAAAAAATGGCGCATTACACGATAGAACAACGTGTATTCATTATTGAACACTATTTCAAAAATATGAAAACTTGGCGACCGCAGTTCCAAAATTCCATACAAAATATAGTCGAATAGTGTATTAAGTACGACAACTGTGAAGATTAATTGAAATGGCGACAAATTTAAAATTTGCGTTAATTTAGGGACACCCTTTATCTGTAAAATAATGATTTTTAATTCCATTCAGCAAGAGCTCAAAATAAGAGAAAAAATTGCGAATTAATATTTTTTCGCAAAATTTTTAAAAATATTTTTGTTGCTTTTTTTAATTATTCTATTAATTTCGTTAGTGTTTCACTTTTTTATCATTATTATTTTTTTTTTTATTTTTTAGCATATTAATTAAGGCATTTTTAATATTAAAAAAATGCTATTTTTAAATTTATTTCGGAATATCATATATGTATATTCATTAACTCATTTTTATTTTTATAATTTTTGTTATTGTTATTATTTGCATTATTCATATTTTATTTTTATTATTACAAATCGGTAATATTATTACATATTAAATATTGTGATTAGTATTATCATTATTATTTAATTATCATAATTTTTTTAATAATATTATACAAGTATATTTTATGATTTTATTATTTTTTTAATACATTTTTTTATTGTAATTATTATTATTATTATTATTTTTATATGTATGTTACTTATTTTCCACTATTTGTTCAATAAACGATTTTTTTACGAGACTGCCAACAAAAATATTATATAAAAATATACCTAAATATTATACCCACACACATACATATACTAGCACATATGTACATATCAATCGACCGGTTTTTTTTAAATCTTACTTAATATTATCTTTCCCGATAACCCTTTTGTTTACCTCATATAGGGTGTGCAAACAGTATTTTAGCAGGAAAATGCGATGCGTGGAGTACTCACACGCCTATCATACATACTATACATATGCATTACATAAGCAAGTATTTGTGTACATAGGCATATCACAGACTAATTCGCAGTTTGCGCAGCAGAGTGTTTGCATTAACCTTTGAGCACACCTAGGCTACATACATACATACATATAAACTGCTTACAATGTGTGCAAATTTACATATCGCAAGTTCAGTGAAAACTTTTCTTACATTTAAACTAACAGTTTCATATAGTGCATACATATACATACATGCATAAATACTATATACGTACATATACCCATATTTAAATATTATTTCAAAAATTATCGCTTAAAATGATTTCATAGCTTCATAAAACCCGAGTTAATGACTTTCTATATTTACACTTGCCATTCGAAAAGTGCACATGTCCATATTCATATTTTTTTAAGTTATTAGAAAAAATTTACTCGTAGACATACTTATGTATGTATGTACATATATTGCATCGTAAGGTATATAAAATTTATTTAGAACACAGATATACTATTTTTGTCTTAATCAACGATGATCGTGTGTTGGATTTAGAATTTACATATATAAGACACTTAACGCACAAGTTTTAAAACCAATTATGTCTAATGTCGACCCATAACGGAAGAATTAAATTTTTATGGATTTATTTTATATAAAGCGGACCTAACAACGATAACTTCGATACCTTAATAAACCTCGGCTAATATAAATTAAGAAAACAAACAATTTTTGTTAAAAAATATTTGATTTAAAGTATAGTAATGAAAAGAGTTGCCAATTAATCTTAAAAAAAAATTTACTACTTCTAAAATCTTTAAAAAACAATGCAGCATTTCAAACAAAATGTTATATGTAAGAACTTTTTTGTTCAATTTTATGAGCAGAGTTGCCAATTACCAGAAAAAGTTACTTATTATTGTAAAATAGAACGAATCAGAGATATTAAATGCTAATAAGAACAAATATTCGCTACTGTGAAAAAAATATTTAAATATCCAAGGTTGCCAGCGTTTATTAATTTTTTTTTTTTGCCATCTACTCTCACCAAATAATGCACTACTTTTATATTCTGGCAAAAAAACCTACAACATGTTAAAAAAAAATTTGTTTGTAAAAGCTGAAATTTAAAAATTTTCATCAAGAGAGTTGCCAGTTATCAGTAAAATATATTTATTATTGTAAAAAGGAGTTTACTTCAGTTATTGAATGTTAACAGCACAAAAAAATGTGTAATTGTAAAACAAAAAAATTAAGTAATTTTTCGAGCAAGGTTTCCAGCGTAATAGCAGCATTGGACCAATAGTAACTAGTTCACGAACCACTTACCATTCAACTTTTAAACAAAATAATGCAATATTTCCATCTCAGCAAATAGAGGTAATAGTATCGAATTCAAACACTGGTCCATTTGTAACTAGTTACCGGACCACTTGCATTTGTATATTTTTACAAATAATTCACTAATTGTGCACGTTCGAAAATAAGGGTAATTTTCAAATTTTAGCATTGGACCAATAGTGACTAGTTATGCACCACTATTTATTTAACTTTTAGAAAAATTAGTGCATTATTTGCGTGTCAACGAATAGCGGAAACAATTGCATATTAAAAATATGAATATTATAAAATGCAATAAGCTGTAACTAAGCAAAACGCCCATTTTTAGCATGTGCGTATAAGGCAAACGAACAAAAACTGCAAGCGCTACCATACTTGGTGGCAAATGCACATACATACGTACATATGTTTGTATGCATGTATATACATACGTATAAAACGAACAATGCAAAGGTGAAATAATTTCGACTAATTCCTGCAATTTTTTACGAGTATAATAGCAAATGAAAAGAACGCGCGGCAGAAAATATGCAAATACACATATCTATATGAGTGTGTGTATGTATGTACTATGTATGTAGTGCAAAATGAGTTAAAAGTACAAAAAACGAAACAGAAAAAATTTGTAGTGAGTAAATGAGCAAACAAACCAACTGTGCGGCACTGTAATGTGCACGCTAAAGTCGACCAACTCAGCAGACAGCAAAACAATCGAAACGACCTACAGTCATAGCGACTAAGCAACCAAACAACCGAGCGACCAAACGACCAAACGACTAAACAACCGAGCGACCAAACGACCAAGCGACCGCTGAAACGACCAAACGACCGACTGACCGACCTAACACCCGACCATGCAACCAAGCAAGCAATCGTGTTACACTTTATCGTTCTACCAAGTACTCGTGTGTTAAAAGTATATGTTATTCTGCGTTTGTATGGGTGTTATTCGGTATTTCTGTATATATACTATACATACACTGACAGATATACAATACACTATACAGACTATACCGACTACTTGCTTTACTTTGCACTTTGGCAGTTCGAAAATGCTGACCAAGTGCGAGGTAGGTAGTCAAGTCGTAGCCCAAAGCCAAATTATATGTATTTGTTGTTGAAAATATGTATATATGTACATACAGTAAGAACTACAAATAGAACAAGAAGCAATAAGAACTGAGGCTCAACATCGTCTACTGGGTATTAGATAGCCAAACGACAGTGGCTAATGTTTAATTATTTTTATACTTGTTGTTGTATGGTTGGTTTATAGTCGGCATATAGTGTTACGAGATATCGAATTGAAGAATGTTTATGCGTTGGCCAAAGTATACAAGCGAGTATGTGACTACATAACTACCCGATGACGAATGTAGCATGCCTCACTCATGAACGGCTCGCAGCTCACATACTCTTCTGTCACTTTCTCGCTGCTGTGATTTGCTGGCGGCGAAAGACAAAGCAATAAATAATGTCGAAGTCTTGCATAGCATAAATGCAAAACGAAACTGGTGTGTGTTGCGACGAACCGCCGGACTGAATGCAGAGTGCGCACAGTGGAAAATTCCACTGTTTTTTCAAGCAAGAAGAATTTTTTTATGTCGTGCGGCACACATACACACACACAGTGCTGTTAAGGTACACACTGTGTGCTATTCAGCGGTCTAAGCGGACATAAAACGTGCTTTACCCCGATATCAACGCTGTAACGTGAGCGTCGAAAAAAGAGTCGACAAAAAATATATCAGATAAATAATAAATATAGCGTAGTAGTGGAAAAAATTCGAAAAAATGTGAAAAAATGCGAATAAATCGTGGATATATGCGGATGTATGTATAGTGGTGAAATAAATAATTTATTTGTAGAAAGGTATTTTAAAAAATATTTATGAAAGCTAAACTTTACAAAAAATTTTTGAAAGCAAATATATACATATGTATGTACCAACAAGTTAACCGATCAAAATTTTAGATTTTTTAATAATTTTATTTTTTAATTTTAGAGTTTTAAATTTATATTTTATTTTAAAAATCTTCTTGTTATTTAAAAAAATAATGGCTCATTGGCCTACCAGATTAACCTAACCTAACCTAAAAAAAAATTTATTGTCAGAGAAACATAACACTGTTTAGCCACAAGTATATTTTGATATACTATATACATATCTACATACATACATATGTACAATATGTTCATACATATTAATTTCTATAAGTAATCCGATTAAATAGTAAGGGTTGAAAATTCCTGCTATTATTTGGCAATCGGCATTGCAGTGCTTTATTTTTAGAGCATTATAATGTTTTTGATGTAATATTAGAAAAATGTCATTCTCATAAACTTACTTAAGTATACCCTCTAAGAAGTAGATATACATATGCACTATTTGTATATAAGTAAGGTTTATTTAGTTTGCCTAAAGATCCTATAAGCTGTCTTATAATAAAATTTTACCCGAAAAAATCCTAAATTGCACGTAAAACACTTGAAAAAATATCCAACTTGATATTTTTTGTTGTTGTAAGAAATACCGAGGAGAGACATAAATCGTATTAGAGTCCCGAAACAAGTTAAAAAAAAACTTCCGAGGCTTCTTAAGAGTCATAAATCGTGTTAGAGTCCCGAAAAAACGAAGTTAAAATATAAATTCACTCACTCAGCAAAGATCCATATATATTTACATATGTGTATTGAATATACATAAGTAAGGTAAAAGCAACACTTTCGGCCAGCCAGCGCATAATTTTAGACCATTGTAACCAGACTAGACGTCACTACGAACATTGTACCAAACCCCACCATGTTAATGAACTCCGTCTAAGGTGGCAATGTGACCGAGAAAAGAAACCCACGAAGAATTAAGCACATCATTCACATACTCCAGTAGAGAAGATCAGACCAAAGATTGTGTGATTGATAGTTACAATAGTTCTACAGATTTCGTGAAAAAATGGATCAAATGGTGTTTCAAGAACAGGAGCGGACTTCTTCCATAATAAGGCATACACAGAAGGCAGCTTCAAACTAAGTTAATCTACAACTCATACATTCAGACCGAAATTGTGGGCATAAGAAAAGACGCCAAGTAGGTTTCAGCTCTAACCGTCTAATCCATAAACATTTTAGTGGATAGCCAAGCGGCAATTAAGGCTATCCGTAGTCTAATTCTAAGTCGCATGGCTTTGGGTTATGTAAGCAGACAATAACTAGACTTTTAACAGATAACTTAGTCAATAACATCTGGATACCCAGTCATATAGGAACAGAAGGAAATGAAAAGGCAGATGAGTTGGCCCGATAGGCGACAGCAGGAAACACAATTCCTCTAAGCTATCCCAGACTCTTCCGCATCTTCAAAGAGTGCCCAGCTTTTAGTCGGATGAGACCTGATATATTCCACGGCTCCCAATGATCCAACTTTAGAGACATTGGGCAGCTGGGGTGGAAAAGCAGCAGGTTTGGTACTAAATCCACAGAGCTGCTGGATAAGGCTTAATTCGGTTAACTCCCGGTAGCACTTTGGGTCTAAGTATGGCCTAAATACGACAGCTTAGGTTTGGCGTTCACGGAATTCCCTTTTTAACTAACCAAGCAAGCAAAGATCATCGTTTGAGCGCATTATCTTTTTATAATTTTTCAGAACACAACATTTTTATAAGCTCCTATAACCAATCCATATAATTTTCTATTAAATATAATTGCAATTTTCCACAATTTAGCAAAAGATTTTCAAATCAACAAAAAATCAGCGCCTTCAATGCACATAAATCTGCAATCAGCCAAATAAATGCTGAGTGGGCGAAAAGTGCTCGTTCAACCCACGGTGACTGCCAGAGCTACACTCGGCCGTAGTGGATCTTCAGGCGCCGTCGCTGCCGTCGGCATTTGGTGTTGCGTGTATTGCCACAAAGTTGAGTGACATTAGCTTTTGGGGGTGGTTGACAAGGAATTGCTGGGCAAATTGTTGAGTGGGTAGCCACGAAAATCCCAACTGCACACAGCTCATGAATAGAACACGAACACAAACATAAGCAAAGCTAGAAGTAAATATGTCTAAAGACATGCAACGGATGGCATATTGCATGCAACACTTACAAATGTATGCAGCAAAGTGGGTGGTGGGAGGCGCAGCATTTGGTTCGCTGGGTTTGATGCACAGCCTTTTGGCTGGAGTTAGTGGCGTGCTAGTAGCCGAAATAGCTAGCGCATGCTAGGGGTGGCTTTTCTAAGCAAACACAATACATTCACTGAAAACATATGTATGTATGTATGTGCATATACATAGATAAATATATATTTACGTTTAAACGTAGTTTTATGGCCAATTCGTTTATTAATTACGCGCATATCACTACGGCAACGCCGGTAACGTAACCGCTTATATACTCATATATAAGTATGATTACTTTTATTACGAAACTGCATGCAATCAAACCTTGCCAATTATAGGCCCAGCTAATTATAAGCACACACACATGCAAACAAATGTATTATATTCACATTTAGTCACATATTTATAGATGTTTAGAGATAAACAATACTCTATCGCTAGATTGATATGCAAACGGAAGCGTCGAAAGTAGCGATAAGATGGTGAAAAAGCAAAGCAACAACAACAATAAAGTGTAAATAAAGAAACGAAGAGTCGGAAATGATAAATGCTGTCAATTGAAGTTACTCAGCGGTAATAAAGCATGACGCATTTTTTTACTAATTTTACGATTTATGTACATATGTACATACATAGTTAAATTTAGTATTCAGAAATTTGCTCGAAGCAGTTACAATTGTAATTGCTAAACAAAATTTTTGTAAAAATATTTATAATACATATATAAATAAAATTTAATGTTTTTGAAATTGAAAAAAAATAAATTAAAAAAAAAGAAATACAGTAGAGGCCCGCTAATCCGGACCAATTAAAACCGGCCCCTATCCGGAAGTAAGGGAATCCGGATTACCAAAGACATATCAGAACTATGTATTAAGAAAAAATATTTATAAATTTCAGTTTGTTTATTATAACAAATAATACACATGTTCCAAAAAAAAACAACTTAAAACAATAAAGCATAAAAGCGAATGTAGTGAATAATAAATATGTGATCCGGATTAGAGAATACGGATAGAGAATGTCGGTCCGGATTACAAGGGACATAATAGAAATTTCGAATTTTTTAACCCTGTCCGGATTAGCGGGCCTCTACTGTATTATATTAATTACATGAAGCCACGTAATTTTTTATAAATTATAAATATTAAAATATATTAAAAGCAAAGCATTATTTAATATTTAAAAAATGGATTATTTATAATTTAAAGAAAGTAATTAATTAGAAACAAAATTTTTTTTTATTTTTTTGTTAAATATTTTATATTAACAAATTTTTAAAAACTTGTTTAAAATATTCTTTGATTTAAAAAATTATAATTTTTTTAATATATCATTTTATTTTATTTTTATCTGATTTTTTTATTTGTTAAAAATATTTGTAAAACTAATATTTGTTAAAAATGAAAAAAATATTTTCTTAAAAATACTAATTCAATACACATAAATTTTTCAAAATTCAAGTTTCGAATTTGAAAATTTGTTTTTGACAACATGACTTTTAGTCAAATTTTTTATAATTATTTTTTTCTCTAAAAAAAAATTTTATTAAAATTTATATGGTTGTACAAAATTAAAAAAAAAAATAAATTTAAGTACTAAAACAAATAAAAAATTAATTAATTTTATTTTCAGTTCATACTAAAATTTAACGCAATTTACAAAAAAATGGCTAATTTATTTCGTGTTTTTCTATATTTTTATGGCATGATTTGTTCAATTTTGTTTAATAAAATTACTTTTAAGCATATTAAGCAAAAATTAAATTAAAAAAATATATATAATAAAATAATAATATAATAACAATAAAAAATAGAAAAACATATTTTTTGTTCATATGTATTACAATTTTTTATTTTTGATATATGTATTTATTATTATTTTTTACATTTTATTTAACAGATTGTGTTTTTCCATTTTAAATTATTAAAAAGTAAAGATATTGTTAATGTTTTGAGTTGCAGTTTTTGAAGTAAATACTATTTGTTTTTTTAATTTTAATTTTAGTTTTAAAAACCTTATTTTTTAGTTTGTTGATTTTTTTTATTAATTGATTGAATTGATTATTATTGTCTTTGTATTAATTTTTCAATTATTTAAAATTATAATTTTAGTTTATAAAATTTTATTTCTATTCTTGGATTTTTTTATTTTGATTTTTTTATTGTATTAATTTTCTAATATTTTAATTAAATTTCACTTTTTTGAAAAAAAATTACGATTTAAGTAAAATAATTTACAAAAAAAATATATTTCTTAAAATACTTGACAACAAAAAAAATAATGCAAGTGATTTGTAAAAAAAAAGTTTATTGTTTTTTAAAACATTTTTAATTTTAAAACATTTCTTAGTTGTTTTATCAATTAAAAACAATAATTGCAGTTTTGCCATTAAAAAAATGTAAATATTATAATTTTAGAGTTGAAAAAAAAAATTAATTATTAAACATTTATTTTCAGAAAAAATATTAATATTTTTTTAATAATTTTTTTTTTTTGACAACCTTTGCATAAAAAGTTGCATCATTTACACCTAACTTTCTGTTAAATTAATTAAATACCTTAAAAGCAACGCAATTTCACAACATTCTCCCTCTCTCCCTTCCTCTTTCTATCAGTCAATTCTAATTTTCAAAATCAATTTCATACAAATGAATGCCATTGAACTCAAAATATATGCATCAAAAGCAAATTGAACACATTTTTACAAGAACATTGTATATTTACAACAACATTGCATATTTACAACAACATTGTATATTTACAACAATTCCAACTACACTACAATCAACTTCATTAATAGAATTGCACACCACACTCCTCAACTCCTCTCATGCGCTAGGCATTGACTTCTGGTTACGCAACTCCCCAACCTGTGTGAGGCATTAGAAAACGCTCAAACTAGAATTTAAACTTGAAAACAGTAGAATTCAAATTAATGAACTGCTTTGGGCCTATTTCGACAAATTGTCATAAGACATATGCCGCTAGACACATTAGTGCATACAATACTACGAAGAGTCTGGTCTGTCGACAACTAACGACAATTCGATATGCTGAAAAAAGCGCAACAAATCGCTTCGAACCGGGTACTTTTAGCTAAACAGCAGCGGGTGCATTATTCCAGGCAGCAATTGCGAATCTTAAGTATATTATATGTACATATATATATTTACATATATATAAATGTAAATAAATATGTATATAGTCGTATGCTATACATACTTATATAACGGCTGATATCGCGTTAACTATTGCTAAGTACTTACGGTATATGACGTGGGCGCCAGCGGCGTGCGTGAGTCACTCTTGTGGAAACTCATGATCTCGACTTCTCGTTACACGATCCCGTGAAACTTAAATTATATCCGAAAATCTTACGTCTCGAGATTCTGCAATGACCTTGGGCTGTTGTTTTTGTTGCACTAGTGGTGAAGCGGCTTCGTTTCTGCTTTTTTGCTATTTATTATACTCTCTTGCTTTCGTATAATCACGAGCCTTAAGTGTGTGTATGTGTGTCGTAACTCCGTTTGTGCGTGTTGACTTAAGTACATAAAAGCACGGTTTCAAAAACACACGACCGCACGACTTTACAACTTTTTCAAATGCTTCTCAAACTGTGTTCCAGAAACTTCCAAACTAACTATGCTAAGCGCGCTTACTAAGTATGCTATCGTTATACGATTCGAACAGTCTTTGTTTAACTACAAAATTCCGTTTTAAATAACTTTTAATTACAAGTAAATTACATAGCAATAACGCAACGGTAATGCGTTTTTAAGTACTAAGCTACAAAATTGCTCGAAAAAAATTTAATTTTTTTTTTAGTGAATTTTGTATATTTTAGTTTTGCTATTTCGTAAAAATATCAATTTGCCGTTACGTTTGAGATTACTTTAAATAAATTTTGGGTATTTATGCTTATTGAAAGTATGAATTCCAATTTATGTATGTCTGGCTTTGCTGGTGTAAATTTACGAGTACCGAAAAGAGACAACCGCACTGTTTGACATTCAAAGCAAGAATGCCAACATTGCCATTTCGACGAGCGAACACAACCCGCCGCGGCAATCGGAGTTCAGAGCCAGCGCCGCGGCAATACAGACTATAGCGCCACCATCGACAACGAAATGCAGTCACTTACAACCAACACAGACAAGCACCAACATCGCCGCTAGAGCTCCGTTTCGCCGTTTGCTGTGTGCTACGTTAGTCGGTTCAACGTTCTGACGGTTTGTTCGTTTGCTTGTGTTTGCCCTTTCCCCCAACTAAGCATATGTATGTACATGTTTGTGCATGTGTGCGCTTGTATGTGCATGTGTGTGCATGCTATGTTCATTCATTTGTTTTATTTTCATATAGAACGTGTGCGTTGGTGTGTTTGTGTGCCTGCTTTGTTTGTCGGCTGCTTCCCTTGTTTCGGCGGAACAGCAATAACGACTGTTTGACGCTTCGGCTGCTTTTCGGATTCACGTTCTGACTGTCGGAAACACGTTTTGACCATCGGAAACACGTTCTGGCTGTCGGTTTTCGTGCAGCGATCGGTTGGTCGGTCGGTAAGTCAGTTCGGCCGTCATATCTGCGTGTGCGTTCGTCCTGCTACAGTCAGTTTGAGGTCCTCTCTGCGTTTTCAATTTCATTCAAGTGTATGTGTGTGCGTGTTTGTTGTAGTATAGACATGTTTTTGTTGTTGCCCCTTTATATAACAATAATACCTAAGTATTTATGTGCATAGCAGTGGTTGTTTGGAAGTTGTATAGTGAATGCAATCACTTTTGTCTCTCTGAGTGTGCAAACACACATCCCTACATAGAAATATGCATGCATACATACACGCATCCAAACTTCCACACATACTCGTGTTTGTTGATTTGTCTGTCGCTACTTCTAAGCGCGTAAAAAGCATTTGAAAAACTGTAGTTTATTGCTCGTAAAGTGAGAGTGAGTTTAGAAGCGAGTGTTGCTGTGCAATCTATGCAAATGTTTTTTCCTTTGTTTTTTTTTTTGTTGCAATTAGAACTCTAATAATAGCTCTCACTTGTGCGACGAAAATAAATGAAAGGCATACATTAATTTTAATAATTATAGAAGTGTAGAGATACTAAACACTCTGCAGGGCAAGAGGAAACTGATCAGATATTATACATTATACTAATTTACGCCTAGTCTATTAGCACTTGTTTTAAAACTGGTCTTCAAAAGATTAGTATTCTGCTAACTAGTTCTACTGGATTATGCCAGTTTATTTGATTTATACCAGTTACGATCCCATTTGCTAAATTTCGGAATTGGAAAGCTATATTTAGTAGCTTATAAAGAATTAGTTTTTTAAAAATCACATCACTAATCAATGAAATCATTAGATATAGCTTTACAATTTCAAAATTTAGCAAATGGGATCGTAACTGGTATAAATCAAATAAGCTGGCATAATCTAGTAGAACTTTGGAAGTCAACTGATTTAATTTATTTTTGTTTTCACCTATATTGACTGAAAAGAGAAAGGAGCTAATACATAAACTCGCACGAAAGTAGTGAATAGAACGGTAACTGGTATAAATCTCATATAAAAAATTCAATTTTTTTTACTTTCACCTAGTGTGTATGTATATCGCTAAGAAAGAGAGACGAGCTAATACTTAGCGCGCAAAAAGTATTGAATCGAGCAGTAACTGGTATAAATCTCATATGTACTGGCATAATTTAGTAGAACTAGTGTGGAAGACAGTTATAAGGAAATAAACTTACAACTTTTTGTATAAAAATAGTTAAATTTTTTATCATTTGTTATTTTTTACGCATTCGCTCAAATATAGCGAGCAATGAAGTTGCGAATCGAAGACGCATATGTAGGCATGCGTAGAATTTAGGCCATAATTTTACTGAAATTAATCTATTTTAGCACATTCCGAAATTCCCAAAGGAAAAAAATGTTATAACATATTAAGAAGTGTTTACTGAAATATATTAGTTTTCCTACTTCTTATCAAGATTTCAATTTTGAAATTTCCAAGGTTTTATTGCACGGAGGTACTTTCCAAATGCAATTCAATTCACAAATTTAAAAATTTGATTTTCTGTTCTTCAGAAGAATAATAATGAATAGGACACGTCATCGTCATCATCAGATGAAAAAGCCTACCGAGAACCACAATCATCATTTATAAACAATTAACCTCAAGGCATTATTTATGTATGTGTATGTTAATATTTTTACTCACAAAGTATTTCTGTGAATTATTTTAGAATTTATTCTACCGGGTGATCCAAGTAGATGTACTTTTTTCAATAGCCCTTTTTTGACAGAACACGCATAAGTCGTGTCAAGCTGTCATCTTATTTTTGTTTAGTATTGTTTGGCATTTCATCATGGAAAGACTTACACCTAAACAATGTTCAACTTTATTACGAAAATTCACGTTCTGTAAAGAGTGGGTTTCGCGTGCTTCGCTCAGCTTATGGTCAAGAAAAACGGCCTATTGAGCGTACTATTCGCAACACCATCACCCATCTTGAAATCCCTCATTCAATAGGGATAATATTCTACCGAATAAACCACGTCCAGCACGCAGTGAAGAAAATATATCAGCAGTAGATGACAGTGTACACGAAGACCGTGGAGAGTCTTGCTTATGCAAGAACTGCAGCCGCTCGATCTAGCTAAGCGACCTTGATTCGCTCTATGGGCTCTTGAAAAGTTCCAAGAAGATCCAAGGTTTTCAAACCACATTTTGTTCGGCGATGAGGCCTATTTCTGGCTCAATTGGTATGTTAACAAGCAAATTTTTTGCATTTAGGACGGAGAGCAACTTGAAAAGATTCAAGAGCTGTCATTTCAGCCAGAGAAAACAACAGTTCGATGTGCTTTGTGGACCGGTGGTTTGATCTGTCTATATTTCTTCACAAATGATGCCGGTGAGAACGTAACCTTCGATGACGTTCGCTGTCGCGTTATGTAACCGACTATTTGGCGTCTAAAATTAAAGGTCGTGATCTCGGCCATTTGGTTTCAACAAGACGGCACTACTTCCCACACATCGCATCAAACAATGGCTTCAATGAGAGAACACTTTGGTGAGCAGATTACTTCACGTTTTGAGCCGGTCGATTGGTCACCAAGATCGTGTGATATCACACCGTTAGACTTTTTCCTGTAAGGATATGTAAAGTCTAAAGTCTATGCGGACAATTCCACCTCGATTCAGGTCTTGTAGGGAAACATTACACGTGTCATTCGCCAGTTATCAGTCGAAAGTCTCGAACAATTCATCGAAAATTGGACTCAACGCATGAAATTAACAGAGACCGAATTAACATCTACGATTTTTTGCTGAAACGAAATGAAATTGAACCATTCCTGAAGCCAATGGTAACAGGAGACGAAAAGTTGATCAAATACGACAATAATGTGCGAAAAAGATCATGGTCCAAGCGTAGTAAAGCTCAACAAATGGTCACAAAGCCAGGATTGACGCCACTAAATGTTATGTTGAGTGTTTGGTGGGATTGGAAAGGATTCATCCATTATGAGCTGTTCCAGCCTGGTCGAACGATTGATTCTACATTTTAATGTCAACAACTGATGAGATTAAAGCAAGCAATCGAAAAACACGGCCAGAACTGATCTACAGGAAGGGCTTCGTCTTCCATCAGGACAACGCTAGACCACACACATCTTTGATGACTCGGCAAAAACTGGGACAGCTTGGCAGGGAAGTTTTGATACAACCACCATATAGCCCTGACCTTGCACCATCGGACTGCCATTTGTTTCGGTCAATGCAGAGCTCCCTTAATGAAGTAAAGTTGGCTTCAGGAGAAGCCTGTGAAAATTACTTGTCACAGTTTTTCGCCGAGAAACCAGAAAAGTTTTACACCGATGGCCTAATGTCTCTAGCAGAAAAATGGCAAAAAGTGGTCGACCAAAATGGTACATATTTGGTTCATTAAATTTCATTATAAATACAAAAAAATTAGTTGAAGTTTGATTAGAAATACGAAAAGACTTTTTCGACTACCCTATATATATTGGTGCTTATATACATACGTACATATGCTATATGTGTATACAGAGAACATGCTGGAAGAGGAATTTTTAGGACAAAACACTTATAGCAGAACAACAACATTACAAATACTAGGTTTGAAGGCTAACTTGAACAACACAAACCTTTTAATTGTATAAAAAAATATCCTTTGTCTTTTAAATATTTTTTCTTCAATTTTTTTCGAACAATAAATACGTTTGGAAGTAAGTAAGTATGTACTTATAAACCGGTACATCCAGTTACTTGAAAACACAGACAAAGGATGTGCTGATGTTAAGGACGGCAAGGCAAGTGAGCAACCAAAATAGTTAAGATTTCTTAAAAAATAATAAAGAGAAGTTACCGTGTTTTGTGGATATGTATGTAAGTATATATACATGTATTTATATATGTATGTATACATAAGTATATATTGGTACGTGGAAGTAATTAAAAATTGTGGTAATATTACTTTAACACTCAACAATTATAAACAATCATTAAAATTATTAGTTTAAAATAATTTTTATTTCATCATATTACGTTTTTGTGCACTAAATTGCTTTAATTAAATTTTACTACTTAAAATAAAGTCATAATAATAATAATAATAATAACTGTAATGATGATATACTACTTTTATAGGAGCACAAAGCCTACCTGTTACCTACCTGCTTGTTATCGGAATGAATAACAGGCAATATCTTATCAATAAAAAATAGCGGTACTTAATTTGGATATATGTATATGTATGCATGTACACATATATGTGCAAAAATACAAACATACATGCATACATACATACATACATATATACTAAGTCATGTGCATAAACATACATATATACCAATATATATATGTATGTATGTACATATGAATCTATTAAGAAGAAAAATAGATAGTAATTTATAGAATTGTCATATCAAACTTCTTAAGAACTCTATTACAGAGATAGGTTTGCATACATACATATGTAGATATGTATGTATATAGATATACATTACATATAGAATAGAATAGATATACCTACATTATGTAAGTATTGTAAATACAAGGCTTGTAAAGTCTTGTTGGACTCCAGTCAATAAATGATCGTAAATACGTCAAAGGGCAGTTGACTTGCAAAATATTTGCAACCTATTGTACTTATATTTAGTGGCATTCTAACTTAATTAGTAACTTTGCTAATATGAGACACATACTCATAGCGTAGGGATTACAGACCGGCACATTGCTAGTATTAAGTGATTTGTGTTTCAGATATGAATAACAGACAGCTACTTACTTTTGGAGACTTTTGTGTAAACTGAATATATCAATAGTGACTAAGGCTGGTGTCTAATTTTTAAATAGAAAGAACACTGTAGGAAAAATAACTATGTATGATGAATGAAAGATTTTACGTATATTTTAAGGGGGGTAAATTGTACGAAATCAAAAAAAAATCGATAAATCCCTGCATGTTCTGTATAAAGTTCTACATACGATAACCTACCAGTTTTTTGGTGAGATAAAAATCAAGTTTGGAACAAAATTTTGGTATAAAATTACAATTTTTCTTAAAAAAATCCCGCAATTTTGTCCATTTTTGATTTTTACCGACCGCATATCATTGTCAGAAGAATTTTTGGTCAGGTTACATACTCGGAGAAGGCCTTAATTCCCTTCTTCTTGCCTATGAGATGCGTTCAGATGTTTTACGATCTTTTATTGAACGCAGGAGCTACCATAATTCCCTCGAAATCGTAGAAACAATCATAATTTCCTGGTATTTCCTTTAAATATTCTTTCAATTACATACTACCGACAACACTTCAGGCGTCTAAGGGGAAAAAGTCTTATTTATTGGCGTAGACACCGCTTACGCGAATATAGCCGAACTGGAGTCAGATCCGGAAAATCCGTGCAACTATAAACCCTATTTATGTAATTATGACATGGTTTCATGATCCCGTGAATCGTTCAAACCTGAGTTTTCGCGGCAGTCTCTTTGCGCAGATCTTTTTCTCAACCAAACTTTCATGAACAATATGTCTAAAACGTTCCCTTGAGATGTATATCCAAAGTCATCTCCATCAAAGTATTTTAAGATCATAAAAAAATAGTTTTTAGATATTTTCAAGCGTAGCTGGATTGGATTTTCACAGCGTATAACATCTTAGGTACAAGTTCTGAAAGTCATCAAGCTATTTCTTGGTATCAGGCGCAATTTTCACCAAAAAGTGGTGTTTTATTGAACACAAAACTAATTTTTACAATATTTTCGAACTAAAATTGTAAAATTATTCCATTTTAAGCATTTCGAAAGCGCTTCAAATCTCATCAAACTCATCAAGAGCGTAATTATGCTCATAATTTCGTACAGGGTATATGGGTAAACATGTACTCCTAATTGAATGCTTGAATACACAAAATCATACACATATACGTTAATTGCTTAAATGGAATGGAAGACAAATACAAAAAATGAAGTACAAAACTCTCATTCACAAAATTTTCCACTACTTCATTGGTATGTGTAATCGGCGACCCATCGAAGGAATTGTGGTTTCTTTTCTTAGCATATTTGTTGTTACATAAATATCAGCGCATTTGAGTAGGAAATAGAAATCCGAACATACATCACGTGATGAAGAAGAGGGTAGCGCTCTCAGAGAAGAGCTGAAAAATATGCAACGCTTTAGAGATTTTTTAAAGAAATAGTGCGTAGCGTTGAAGTATCAGATTCCCCTTATTGTAAGGAAGCTTTGAAGTTTATTTATTGTTGACGTCATACTGTCTAAACTTTAAGAGAGTTAGGATGAAAAATTGGCACCACAGAAATGCGCAAATCGTACGACTTTCATAAATAATCGCCGGGATATAGTTTGTTCGATTCGCTGGAAAGTAAAGCTATTGCTTAAGAACGCTATGATTTTCAAAATATTCGGGCGCTACTCTCTTATAAAAGAAAGTAATGAAAATCCTACCACAAAGAAAGTGTTGAATCGATCTAAGAGTAAATGTAGATAACTCATTAAAGTGACATAATTTTCTAGTCTGTAAAAATAGCTGTTGTCACAAAACCCTGATACTCACTGCTTATCCTTGATAGAAAGCTTCCGTCGAAGCGAAATATCGGTTGTTTATGTTGCTGTAGAGGAGCTATAACGAAAAGGTGGGGAAGACTTTCTCTGCTCACATACAGATGAGATATATGTGAGTAGAGAAAAGTCGCTAAGAAAAAAGTTTTTATTGAGGAAGTTTCTGAAAGGAACTCTCCGTCAATGTTAACTTTAAGCTAAGCAGAAGTGACACCTATTAGAGTGGCGGTAGACGTACTGCTACGAAGTGAAGCCTCTTTCAGGAAGCTGTGCATTTACTTCAACAGCAGAGAGGCAACACTAGCGTGAAGATCGCTAAGTACTCACTAGAAACAGCATAACGCTACTTCATCGCATCATCAGACTCATTTGTATCTCTGCTCATAGCGAAATGGCTGGCAACTGCAAAGGCGGCGAGCTAATCAGAGCTCACATGATATTGGAACAGAGTTGGACCTCCATTGGCATCTTGCGTTCTAGCACTGGGTCAATAAACTCGTGTGCGATTGCGAAATTACTTTTCCCTAGTGTAGAATATATGAGATCTACTGAACTACTTGCTCTTAGCAAAGTTCCTTTTTTTAATGGAGTTTTACTGGGCATTCATACGGTAAGGTTAAAAACTTGTCGAACATTAGTTGTCAAAGTTGTATGGCAGAAAATGAGGTGGGAACATTCCTGCACTTTTTTCACTTTTCAACATTTGCAAGACTGAGACTAAAAAATTACGTTAGTCTTATCTTTGGCCTACTGAAACTCTCATTAGCCATCTCAGCAAATTTGGCAAATACGCTTAAAGCTCTTTGTTGATTTGTAAAGTTCTTAAGATCTATTAAATTTTGTGTGCGAAATCAAATTTTTGCTGCCGAAAAGTTCTGAATGTCGGAAAAAGCCTTCGGTAATAATTGTTTGGCCGCATGCAAGTGTTGTTGATTGGTAAAAATTATTCAAATAGAAGAGAGAGAGAGTGAGAACACCTTGACGACGAACCACGCTCAGGACGGTCATCAACATCAACTGATGATCAACACGTCAATAAAATTGAGAAATTGCTGCTTGAGAATCGAAGAGGAACAGGCAAAGATCTTACTGGCATTGTGGGAATATCGGACGGAACAGTGAAAACCATTTTGAAAGATAATGTGGGCCTAAAAAAAGTGAAAGCGCGATTGGTTGCAAAATCACTAATTTTTTCGAAAAATAGCCTCGCGTAAAATGCTATGAAACAATGATTTCCGACTTCCAGGATGTAATGAAACATATTATTACTGACAGTGAGTCTTGGATATATGCTTAGGACCCAGAAACGGACAATCAATCGGCCGAACATCGTGGCAAAGGTGAGCCGAAGCCGAAAAATCAAGTCAAAACAGGTCAAAATTCAAGTTTATGTTGACTGTCTTCTTCGAGTATCGAAGTGTGGTGTACTCCGAATTCTTTCCGACCGGACAAACTGTCAACAATGAATACTATTTGAGTGTTATGCGTCGTTTGCAAGAAGATGTTCGTAAAAATAGGCTAAAATTATGAGCCGACAACGCTTGGTTCTTTATTCTAAAACTATTTTTATTACAAAATTATGCCAATAACTTAAAAAACAATTAAAAGAGTACTAGAAATATTTCCGAGCACTTAAAATGTTTTCGTACAACAACGCTCGTAACAAAAACCACAACGGATATGGTAATAATGCGACTAATTTTATCAGACAAAAAACATGACTATGACTGGAAAGTATTTCTATTTGTATTAGAGAATATCTGAACACATGCTATCGAGTGCAAAATAATTAGTACGTGAAAATACGGCATTATTTACAGAAATACCAACACCTCCGTAGCACATTCCAGCACGTGATAAATTTGCTTAATAACTGATCAATGACAAAATATATTTCGACGTTCCGAAAAAGTCACTAAAACGTATTTTATGTCGGTATGTACTTATACATATATGTTTAAATAGCAGAGCGAGCAGAGTTATATAAATAAAATTTTCGTTAACTTTCAATTGCACATGTCAAGCACTGACATTTCGCATTTCTCTCAATTCGCGCAATCATCATGCCGTTATGACACCATAAAGATGAGTATACATTCATACATACATATGTATGTACATACTTATGTATGTCTGCATGACGCTGTGACTTGTTAACTTTTTAAAAAATGCTGCGTTGATGACGAGATGGCGTTTTTAAATATTCTAAATTTATTGCTTGATTACTATAAATTGATCAACATCATCATCGGCAGGAAATACGAACCCACAAGCATACCTACGAGCACATGCATACATACATACTTACGCACGTATGTAGTATGTATGGTGGCAGTGTAGCAGATGAACTCCGTTCGGAATGCGTATGACGCGTGTGCGAATGTCGCGCGAAAAGAGTAAACGAGCTGCTCGTATGAAAAAGCCGAGAGAACACCCATCGGTCATTGGGTAATTTCCAGCGCGCCAAACTGCCAATTTTGATGCGCAAAATAAATATTTTGCTACTTCGCTGTTGTCATTGTTGTTGCTGCTGACGAAGTCTAAATCAATTTATGCATCGTTTGCAATTTCTTTTCATTTTTTGCATGCTTTTTTAATGCTTTTTAATTAATGTGCGCCGTAATTTGAACTACAGAAGTTGGAACAAAAACTGTAATAGAGTTGCCAAGTTGTTTTGGGCGGGTTGCAACAATTGTTGATAATGGAAATAGATTATTTGCGAATTATTGGTCGAGACGGCGAGTCGTAGCCTAGTTCTATTTGATCTTGAGTTTTTACTCGGAGCCTTTTCCCGAAACCAATGATTGGATGTTGGATATTCTTGCCTGAAAAAAAAATATTTTTTCATATAACCCATTTTGACAATCCTAACACACGAACTCCCCAAATTTATTAGTCGCGCTTAACAATATTCTTATTCCTTATTTGCGGAGACACCGCTTACGCGTTATTAAGTCGTTCTTCCTTTTTATCGCTGTTTGGCGCCAATTGGAGATTGTAAGTATAGCCAGGTCCTTCTTCACCTGGTCTTTCCAACGGAGTGAACGTATTCCTCTTCATATGGTTCCCCTGTGGATACTGCATCAAATACTCTCGGAGTCGCTGTCTCTAAATTCGCTGAACTATGCCAATGTCGTCGTATATATCCATGGACTGCGGTATTCGCCGTTGCCAATACCCAAAGGAGCATAAATCTTCCTCAGAACGTTTCTCTCGAAAACTCGTAACGTCGACTTATCAGATGATATCATCGTTCTTACCTCTGCACCATATATAAAGACGGAGATGATGAGTGACTTGTAGAATTGGGCTTTGTTCCTAGAGAGAGGACTTTACTTTTCAATCGCCTACTCAGTCCGTGTTACTAAGAATTTTTCTACGTTGAGTTTCGAGGCTGACGTTGTTATTGGTGTTAATGGTGGTTCCAAGATAGGCGAAATTATCTACGCCTAGTTAGTTTTTTGATGACAGGAGATATTTCGTCTTGCCTTCGTTCACTACCAACTCTTTCGAGAGAGCACAGCAAATAGTTACTTGTGACTTCGAAACCCAAATATTTTAACTGAAAAATACGGCAAACGCTTCGATAAAAAACCATTCCTTTCAGGCGCTCAGTGGAATCTCAAAACTTATAAGATATTCCCGAGAAAGTCGGCTTGGTGTTTAATAGAATTGTATGTGTCAAATATATGTAGATACATATGTCCATACATATATATTATAAGTTAGGTTAGTCTGGTAGGCTCGTGAGCTACGCATAGACCAGTTTTGGTCATTAGAGATGCCAATCGGATTACCATTACGTAGTTCAGATCATACTTCAGGATGTAATATCGGTTCGTTATTTTACTCTTAGTTTTGTAAGATAAACCGTGCAATCAAATAAAAAGTGATTAGATGCTGAAAGGGATGATCCATCTTCTTCGATGACTATAGTTCAAAATTGATTTAACGGATATCCTCCATGAGATATTAGACATCGGTAAATAAATAATAGGACTTTTTGAAAAATTTAAGAAAATTGCCTTACACCCTTAGTGCAATAAAACTAATGAATAAGAAGGATGTCGTAGCGTCGCTAGACCTTACTTCTGTATAATGCAAACAGATACCAAATTCAGAGCAATAAAAAGTAAGGAAGGGCTAAGTTGGAGCATAACCGAACATTTCATACTCTTGAAACTTGTGCAACTAGTTTAAATTTTCATCCGATTTTATTCATACTAAGCACAAAGACTCACCGCTATTAAGAAAACATGCTCCATCAATGAAAGGGCTAAGAAGCTATTAAGAAAACATGCTCCATCAAAGAAATTTAGTATTGTGTTATATGGGAAGTAGGCGTGGTTGTAGACCGATTTCGCTCATTTTTAGATACGTAATTTCACCTAAAAGAGGACGGTGCTACGCCCACCCGGCTCCTTTCGTCACATACCATCTCGGGGGTAAAATTGTATGCCTCTGGCGTATTTAGGTATTGACTTATCGCGCTTTTAGTAGTTTGTAACAGTACTGTTATGTGGGAGTAGGCACGGTTATTGTCCATTTTTACACTGTCGACGAGAGTTCCTATGATATATGGTGGTTGTGGGTTTAGTGGTTTAGGAGATAGGTATATTAAACTTTTTTCCACTTTTTCCCACTTTTTCAAAATTTTTAGTTCACAGGTTCCCCTTGCCACTGCGATTTTCTGTACCAAATTAAAGTTCTTTATCTTGTTTGATGTGTTAGTTATGGCACTTGATTTAGGTTTTCGGTTAATGGCGCTTTGTGTGGCAGTGTTCGATTACGCCCATCTACGAACTTGTCTTCACTTTTTCTGCAAGGAACACATATATCTAATTTCATTACGATTTCAACTCGTCTCATCATCCGCTTCATTTATTTATAAAGGGTGGCGTCAAAGTCAGAAGATGATCAGAAGATGCTATAAATTTTGCAATTGACCTCTAATGTCAGTTCTGTTTTGACATTTGTGTAGTAAACACATGCGAAATACACGTAAATAAACAATGGTACGCTACACTACGTGCCACAACCGATATGCTGAAGGATGCATTTCCCGGGCACCTAATCTCCCGTTTTGGCGATTTGCACTAGCCAGCAAGATCGCCTGATTTTACCGCTCCAGACTTCTTTTTGTGGGGCTTTTTGAAGTCGCGGGCTTATGTCAACAAGCCTCAGACTCTTGCAGCTCTTAAAGACAATATCCGTCAAGAATGTGAGGACCTATCGCTGGTAGTTCTGGCCAAAATGATGAAAAATACCATAACAAGGGCTCAAATGACAATCAACTGTGTCGGCGGCCATTTACATGATATCATATTCTCTACTTGATGTAAAAAAAATTAAAAGACCAAATAAAAGTTATCCACAAGCAGAATCAAAGTTTTTCATTTTTTAAAAAAGTTTTTCATTTTCCAAAAAACATCGGAAGGTAGTTTTCGCGCCACCTGTTACATTCTGACATTTATTTATACTGGGACAAGGTCCCGGGAATTTTAAATAAAACGCAAAATATTTAATTATTCATCAGTCTTTCTTTTGTCGCCTTCAAAGTAATCATCACCAGAAGTACGAGTAATACACTTATGTCAAGGATTTTTCCAATCCTCGAAACACTTTTCATAAACACTTTTTGGGGGTGGCCATCAGCTCCTTCAGCGAATTTTATTTTATCTCTTCGATCGACTGAAAACGGGTTTCTTTCTACTGTGAAAATTTTTATTTTCATAACAAGGTACATACATATACCAGGTCATAGCTGTATTAGCCATCTACATCTATAACACACTTTCGAGACAGAAATAATATTTCGGACCTCACTAACCATACTCTGACAACATATACATAAGTATGTACACATTTCCATACTTACATACATATGTATATGTACAAAAAACCGAGCTTTTCATAAGTATGTTTCATATTTTAAGTACATAGATGTACCGATGTATAATATTATATACTATATGTTTATATGACTGCATAATTTCTCTCGAAAAAGCATCTGGCAATAAAACTTAAATAAAACTTAAACAAGTAAGGAAGGGCTAAGTTCGGGTGTCACCGAACATTTTATACTCACGCATGATAAAGTGATAATCGAGATTTCATTATCCGTCATTTACATATTTTTCAAATACCGTATTTGTGTGAAGTTTTATTCCGCTATCATCATTGGTTCCTAATATACTCGTATATATTATACAGAGAAGGCATCAGATGGAATTCAAAATAGCGTTATATTGGAAGAAGGCGTGGTTGTTTCAATGTTTCGAATTTCATTGAAATCGGTAAAGTAGTTCCTGAGATATGGTTTTTGGTCCATAAGTGGGCGACGCCACGCCCATTTTCAATTTTTAAAAAAAGCCTGGGTGCAGCTTCCTTCTGCCATTTGTTCCGTAAAATTTAGTGTTTCTGACGTTTTTTGTTGGTCGGTTAACGCACTTTTAGTGATTTTCAACATAACCTTTGTATGGGAGGTGGGCGAGGTTATTATCCGATTTCTTCGATTTTTGAACTGTATATGGAAATGCCTGAAGGAAAGAATATAGAGTTTGGTTGACATAGCTATAGTAGTTTCCGAGATATTTACAAAAAAATTAGTAGGGGGCGGGGCCACGCCCACTTTTCCAAAAAAATTACGTCCAAATATGCCCCTCCCTAATGCGATCATTTGTGTCAAATTTCACTTTAATATCTTTATTTATGGCTTAGTTATGACACTTTATAGGTTTTCGGTTTCCGCTATTTTGTGGGCGTGGCAGTGGGCCGATTTTGCCCATCTTCGAACTTCCTTCTTATGGAGCCAAGAAATACGTGTACCAAGTTTCATCATGATATCTCAATTTTTACTCAAGTTACAGCTTGCACGGACGGACAGACGGACGGACGGACAAACAGACATCCGGACTTCAACTCTACGCGTCACTCTGATCACTTTGGTATATATAACCCTATATCTGACTCTTTTCGTTTTAGGATTAGTATAAAAACGTTTATATAGTATATCATTTCGTCATAAAAAATTATACGAGAATGCAGTTCATACAAATAATACGACTTTCAGAGTATGTAGTATACATACAAGTATGTATGTATGTACTAATCTGTATTTAAAGGGAATTTCCCAAGCTCGTGGGCTTTATCAATTAATAAGAACAACACCCGCGTGCATAAAACTTGAATGAATTTACTATGAACACATACTTCCCTATTAATGATTAATTCATTTCAACTAATTATTTATGAATATATGTATTTTTATAAAATATGTATATTATATTTGTATAAATACATACTATGTATATAATATTTTTCCACTATACACAAGTTACAGTACCTCAAAATGGTGATTGTCTACGTTATTAGCTTCGAAGCGCGATCTCAAAACTATTTTTCGAATGAACCGCAAATACAAATACGCAGCCATCACTCGTAATCAGTGCCGTAACGGTGCATTTTTCTTTAGCAAAGTGACTAATTCTTGAAGCGGCACATATAACCATCATTCATAGATTTCTGTGTACCGTCAAATCGTTTACATTCAGTTCATAATTGCCAAGAGCACAGGTTCAATGTCAATAGCATAGTATTTTTATGGAGTAAAAGGCGTTCGCTTGCAGTTTGTTGTTGTTTTTTGATTCACGAACATTACATAAATACATTTATGTACATACACAGCAATTTCTATGCTATGTTTATTAGACGCATTTACACACGCGTTTGTAATGATGTTCTGAATGATTTATAGCGAGAGTGCTTGATTAAAACTAGAATTGTTTAGATTTTCTGTGAATTTAAATTAATTCAGCGAAAGGTACATACATATGTATCTGTACATATGTCTGTATGAGTGAGAATATTGACAAGGTTTGAGTGAAAGCGAAGAACACTCACTTTATACTGAAGGATAGTTCGAGCAATAAGTTATTGAGTACGTCCAAATATGCGGAAAATATGCTGGATCACTTGGCTTTTCGCTCAGCGATGGATATAAGGTCTAGAAAGCGATAAATATCGTGTGAGAAGTGATTTAGCCAGATTGGTTTATGATATTCAGTGAGATTCTAGCATCCTTGAACAGCATTCAAATGATCTTCAACTGACTTAATACAACCACCTTAAGGGCTTATACCCAATTGCAAGTCAGAGAAAACACGTGTTTTGGTGAATTATTTTTTAAGCGGCATTTTATTTAATAATAGTTAATGGAGACGTTCTCTTAAAAGAGCTTTTACTGTATTAGCAAAAATATTATACATTCGATCATTACTTCACAAGTATATCTGAGAAGGCCATGTGAATTTATTTATCGGCATAGCCGTTTCAGAAAAAATTCTTCGCCGACTCTGAAAACAGCCATCATAGTTATGGAATTCGCTGTTGGGACTTTCCTTGATATTGAAAGCTCCCAATAACGTCCTGCCGGAAGCAGTCGTAACTGCTCTGGACGGTCTTGAGGTTAATCAAAAGGTATTTGAGCCTCACTTTTAGTCTTCTTTGCGACAGGGTGATTGAAACGGAATGGAGCAACGAATGTGCTCGACGAAATGTGAGTAGTGGAACCCCACAAGGTAGAGTTCTCTCTTCACTTGTATGGATCCTGTTCATTAACGACCGGCTTAAAACACTTGCGAATCGTGGCTGCCAAGTGATTTCTTATGTAGACGATGTAGCACTCATGGTCAAAGGAAAGTTCGTGAGTACCGTGTACGAGTTGAGGCAAGCGTAACGAGTTGGGCAGTAAGAAGTGGTCTCGCCATCAACCCAACTAAAATCGTGATGGTTTTATTTACTAAAAGATACCAGATCCCGGGGCACTGCTGCCGCAAATGGAAGACATCCGTCTGCAACCGGCGGATGCAGTGAAATATCTAGAGCTCATCCTGGATAGGAAGCTTTCATGGAAGCCGAATATCGAAGAGAGAGCAAAAAAGCCATCAATCGCATTATACTGTTGTAGAGGAGCTCTGGCTCTACGACGCCATAATTTTTATGTGGAGGAGGCTTCTGGAAAAGACCACACTAGCAAAGAAATTTGAGAGCGTTCAACGAGCCGCACTCATCAGCATTTGTGATGCACTAAGGTCCAATCCAAACACGGACGCCATCTTGCACATAGTATCTGTAGACATCGTCGGAAGGTGTATGGTTGTGAAAATTGCTATCAGACTCAGAGAATCTGGGTTCCTAAAAGAACACGTGTCTGAACACTCGAGAACCCTCATACACTTTGACTTCATACCGGATTAATAGGATCATAGAGTCCCTAAACCGAACTCTGGCGACTCTTTCTCTGCCCATATACCGGCGAAGCAGTTGTGGGTTGAAAGAAGCCGTTAGAGGAGAGGGACAGTGAAACTGTATGGAAGAAGATGAGGTAGAAACAACTCAACACTTCCTTCTTGACTGTCCTGCGTTTGGAAGGCCATAACTTAAACCTTGGGAGCACATACCTTTAGACATCCCACCAACTGGCGGAAATGGAAATTAAACGTCTGTGCAAATTTTTATTAGCTACTAAGCGTTTTTCTAATTTATAAGTTCAAGCACAGAAGGTATCTTTACTTTATTTCTCCTCAATTATCTTTCCATCCAATATTGCGGTCCATTTAGAATTCCAAATGATCTCTCAACCTAAAATCCAATGGATTTACATACATACATATGTGCATTATGTATATGAGCTGATGGATTTTACATGTATTTTTATGTAAATTTCAATACCAACTCTAGATACACTATGGGATCCCAAAACCAACTAGACTGGTAAAATCCTTAGGCCACTGGCCCCAAATAATACGAATGTGCAAGATTATTCATCGATATATGATGATATGATATGTAGATACATATGATGGTACTCTTCAGTGATCAATTTTCTTCCATCAAAAACACTTATTTAAGTCTGGTGAGAAGTCTCAGCTTATGACCCTTTGGAGCCAATTTTGAAAAAACATTTCAGACAGAACATATCAAACAATCAATTTTATCTGCGATGCAATATATTGAATATTTTATTAAACAATTTGCTAATTTTTCATCTCCGCATAGATATGTGCATAAAGAACACCTAAAATACATATGGTTCAGGTGGCGCCGGAAGTTGTAAAACTCATCAGTATTAAACCCATAATCTCATATTGAAATTGATAAATTTGCCACATTTCCTCCTTATCATACTTCCACTTCCTAATCAGTTGTAAGCACAAATTTGAATGAAATTCACCACACTGCCCAATTCAGGTATGCATTCAGCAACTTACTCGCCTAAAAGTATGCAGCGAGTTTTAAGTGCATAGTAACTGTACGAAACAAAACCACATTTCTCATTTATTTACCACAAATATGTGTATAACATTCTTATATATTTATATTATATATCTAAATAACGATATATTAAAGTACAAATATACATATATATAGTATATATATAAATTATGCCCTGATAGAGTTTACTATGAGCATTGGTAAATTCGTTCACTGACTACAGTTTGCTATTAGAGTAACTCTGTACTAGTAAAACAATCATTTAAATAATTAACAAATTTTTTTTGTTGGAAAATGTAATAATTATTTATTATTTAATTAGGTAGGCCTTTTAATAGGCTAGTATCAGATTGTTACCGGATAGACACATGTGCATTAAAGCGTGTAGATTTACGGCGAAACGGAATAATCGCGTATGCTGGAAGTGTTTTTGGATCATTCTGAAAATTGTTTCCAAAGAGCCTATGGGTCTAAAATCGGTTTCGAGCCAGCGTTTTATAAGGTGAAATTAAATTTTTCGGGATTATAAAAATTTTTCGCCAGTTTTTGAGATATCCGACTGAAATTTAATATATTGTAGCATTTTAATATTATATTGATTAATTGTCGAAATCGGCCTTTCGGGACATTTATATTACATAACTTACATACAACCCCTGAATAATCGGTCTTTATTTTACGGTTACCTGTCTTTTTAAGTGAAAATAAAGAAAATCGCCAACTATAACATACATATGTATGTATATCTGTCATACAACCAACTACTCAGAAATTTTATATATGTACATATATACAAAAAATTAAATCAGAAGGCGATGCTATTTTTGAAGTTGAAGAGACGCATTTGCAGACAAGAAAAGAGAGAACCTGAAATGCATGAGGACGAAGAGCTTAACATGCTGGCCGGCTGGATAATGCTCAAAAATTGTAGCTAAACATGCGGCGACTAACAGAAGGTTTTAAGACCGGAGCATACTCTTATAGAACCCTCAGAGGTGATCTAATGACTGATGACCAGAGCACACTAATTTTATGAAGGGAATACTTCTCCAGCCTGCTGAATGCCAGTGGAAGAATAACGCCAGAAGGTGGCGAACCCGATTCCGTAATCGATGACGATGGAGCATTGCCCGACCATGAAGAACTTCGAATAGCAATTACCCAACTTCGTCAAATCTTGGAAAAGACACATGAAAAGAGAATCGACACACACCACCTCTTCGTCGATTTCAAAAGGGTGCTTTTGACAACACGAAAGGGAGCTGCCTTTATACCGCGATGTCTGAATTTAATATCTCCGCAAGACTAATACGGCTGTGTAAACTGACGTTGAGCAATACCAAAAGCTCCGTCGGGATTGGGAAGAACATCTCTTCAATCTGCTCTTGGAGAAAATAGTTCGAGCTGCAGAACTAAATAGAGAAGGTACCATCTTCTATAAGAATATACAACTGCTGGCGTACGCCGATAACATCGATATATTTGGCCTTAACAACCGCGCCGTTAGTTCTGTGGAAGGAAGCGAAGAAAATAGGTCTGGTAGTGAACGAAATATTTCCTATCATCAAACAAACAGTGTCGCACTCGCGACTTGGCTCCCATATCACTGTTGACATTCATCATTCATCAATTGAGAAGTAAAGTCCTCTCTAAACGAATAAAAACAAAACTCTATAAGTCACTCCTTATTCCCGACCTGCAATATGGTGCAGAGGCATGGACGATGTCAACAACTGATGAGTCGACGTTGCGAGTTTTCAAGAGAAAGGTTCTGCGGAAGATTTAGGATGAAAGTCTTCCTCCGTTGGAAAGACCTAGTGTAGAAGGAACTGGCTATTCTTGGAATCTCCAATTAGCGCCAAACCGCAATAAGGAAGAGCGACTGGCGCGCTGTTGCAAACTCGGCTATAAACACGTTAACAGTGTCTACGCCAATAAAGAAGAAGATGAAGAAATTCATTCTCAGAACCTCTTGCCGCCAAATTTCTATGGGAAACCACAAACCGCAAAACTCGAATTGCCGAAGAGGAGAAAATAGCAAACAAAGTAGATTGATTCCGATTTGAACTTGTAACGCATACGTCATAGACACGCTAGGGAATTACCTCACCACAATAACAGCCATAAAATCGAACGTGAAATGATTTTTAAATAATTCGCGCTAAACGATTAATGCAAAAAAAAAATAAATGCAAACATAAATAAAAATACATTAACTTACTACGAACTCATTGAAATTCATAACTACACACAGTTGCACGCATACATATGTACATACATACATATGACCGCTTTCAATAATTTATAGATAATCGCACATGCGCATGCGCAAGGATACACTTACAATGCTGTAATATTTCGTTAGTGATATCATTTCATTTGGCGGTAAAGGGGTATTTTTCCAGTTGCTCCGTCGAAAAAGTAGTAAAAAAACTTACAATAAAAACAAAAAACACATTACAGCGGCAAATACAAAAACGGAACGTGAGTAATTGCTGGAATTGGCAAGACTTTCACGTATGAATTTTTATTATTTTTCTTCCATTAATCTAAATTCAGCGCACAGCACGCCCAAAATCGTGTTAATCCCCGCCTACTTGCCTGGCGACACATACTTTCCGACATGTCTGTATATTTTCCATTATTTATGCGTGACATTTGCATTGATTCAAATAAATATATGTATGAGTGTGTGTGTCAACTTGTTTGAGTGGGAGTTTCAAGTGCAACCAGCGACGTTAGTGTCTTCGGCCGCCAGCCAGCTTCCGTCCACCACCCACCCCCGCACTGGCACTTGCAAATGCCTGCGCTTTAAATAGTCGCACTTAGAATTCTGCAACGAATATAGCACAATTGTTGTTGTTGTGCTTAGAAGAAAAGCAGGAATATGCAACATTTAGTCGCAGCACGCTGCGCGCATTTAGACATCAATTGCAGTACGTGCTTAAGTGGCTTCGTGAAAGTACGAGTTATGTGGGCGTTACATTGTTATTAAGTCGTCAAGGTCAAGAGAAATGCATACAATGTCACAGTTACGGGACGGAAGATGCGGAAAGAAATGTGACATTAGAAATTAGAAAAAATTACAAATTTCTTTCAATGGACTTATAAGGTCACAAGCGGTTTGAGTTGTTGCAAATGTGGCGCGTTTATTTTTAGTCCACAATTTAGCTGTAAATTAGCGAAAATTACTTAGGAATGCAAATAATTAATGTAGAACAGATAAGTAAATTGGTAGGAATTAAGCATACCTTACTACTTTAATAAACTAAAGTAAAAGATATGGCAACTACAAAGCAAAAAACATGTGGATTCACGGCACTGTAAAGAGGCTTAGCCATCATACCGTTCATTTTAAAGCTTTAATTAGCCAATTAACTCAAAATTGTTGAACCGGTCTGAATCGTTTATTTCGTCTCCTCAACGAATAACACAATAACTGTTAAAATATAAAAAAAAAATCGCTTAAGGGGTCGGGCCCGTCTTGGATTAGCAAAAAATCGACTCGGCAATGATGGTAATCGGAGACTATCGCACTTTTACACCATAAATTTTCTAATTTTGAGCACTGTATAAAAATCCCTAAAAAATCTAGAAAGATATCATAAAAACTTAAAATAAAATTATAAACAAAAATGAAACAAGAACAATGTCAGAAATTGTTGTAACGATTGGCATTAATCATTCCTTTAAACACATTTTGCCAAGTCAGCTAGTATAAAAATACTGAAAAGAAAATAATTATATACAAAAATTATGAAAGTGATATTTTAAGCTGACCCTGACTACTAAGAAGTTATGGCAGAGTTAAAAGTGAGTGATAATCAGAATGTGGAATCGAACGCGGCTCCTGATAAGCTACTAACTCGACCTGTCTCATCTCACTGTCTCACTCACTAACTGTGAATATCTCCTTCAATTGGCCGTCCCCAAGGCCGTGTTGTGAAAAGAGGAGAGTTGAATGAGGCACCTCATTGGCTTCTAGTATGCGTCTCGGAAAGTAGAAGGAAGAAGCGAGCAATACTCTCTGAAAGATCTACCTTTAGTGCCCTTGAGATCTGAGAAGAGATCTTAGCCAACTAGACAGAAGGTCATGAACTAACTGTTAATGCGGAGAAAATAGAAATCGGTCTTTTCGCAAGAAGTACGAAAACTTCGCAATTCGTTCTTCCCTCTTCAAAGGAGAATATCTCGAAATTATGCTAGAAAAAAAAAAACAAAGCTACAGAGAACACATTCTGAGCAGGTGTTCCATGGAATCTGCAACTCCTGTAAAAAAACTATTGCCCAAAGTGGGGTTTACGAGCCCACATGGTCTATTGGCTCTGTAAAGTGTCAACCATGCAATATGAATAGACGCTCTAGTGTGATATGGTGGATGATATTAACGAAAATGTGCCCTATTAAACACTGGAACAACGAAAACTACTTCAACAGAAGCTCTGAAAGATATCCTCCAGATACGGGCAAAAACAAGTACAAGTGAAATATGAGGCAATGCTTACGGTTAGACGGCTAATGATTTCAAGCCATCGGAACGACTCTTACTCGATATTGTTAATGAAGTCGGTTTAAGCAAGCACTGCCACGACCGAATAAAGGAAACTCACGAGGAATCGTTTTTATTTCCCAGTAGAGAAGATTGGACCAACGGTTCTGTGATCGATAGTTCTAACAGCGAAAACTACTTATTCACGAATGAAAGGATCAAACAGGAATAAGAGCGTGTCACTTCTGTCTATTCCATACACAAAAGGCAGCTTCAAACTAAATGACTACAATTCAGTCTTTCAAGTTGGTTTTGCTCTAACTTGCAAACTTATAAGCATTCTAGTGTACTCATTTTTGAGAATAATTTATCACTTGAGCCATTCACGATAATAAAATTTGTCTAAATTGTATAAAACAATACTTAGTAGATTTAAAGATAGCGGTTATACCACTTTAATGGAATATCGCATAATCTCTTATACGAATTCAACTCTATAACTTTGTTGATGTTTCGCTCGACTAGCGTTAATGATTAATTAAAAAAAAGAAATTGCCTTGGATTTCAATTGACCAGAATCCCTTTAAACCAACTCGAGGACGGCAATAACAATGATGCCTATTATATCAGTACCTATTTCTTCGGCACGAATGAGAGAAGTTTCAAGCTTAAAAGATTAAAGTATTAATTGAGAAAGCTATATTCGACTACCAACACTGTCAGGAGGGAAGATTTGAGTCTGATTTCCGCTTATATTGCTACCGATATGCAGTATACTTTTGTAATAAAGATAACCTTTCAGGAATCCACGATCAAAACATTAGCTGAGCTATAAATTTTAATCATACCTGTATATAACATTGTATGTATATACACACATAAGCATTACAAAAATGTAAATGAAGCAATATAAAATTATAAGCAGAGCCCTGTTGAGGCTTTTCTTCACAATTTTACATACTTTTTTCTTTATTGTCCTACGTTTCAATATATCAGTGACTCTGCATACTAACATCAATTCATATTAATCCAAGTAACAATTAATTTGATTAATTTCATTTTTTTTACACTGACGCCTCAATTATAAATGCGGAACTGTAGAGAATTGTCAAACATTCCAAGAAATCTCCGAAGCAGTTTGCATTTTGCATATAAAAATATTTCAACGCCAACTCAAATATGCAAAGCAATGCACAATTATTTAAGAAAAATGTTTTATTTCCATTTTGTATAATTTACTTTTATTTCTTGCCATTAACTATAACTGTAAACTATTTATTATGCTGTCAATAGCATCGACTTTTTATTGCTGTTTATTACAAATGTTCTTAATGTTGTTTGAAGTTGTTCACTCACCCGCAATAGCAGACATACATTCAAACATGTTTATGAAAGTCATTGTCATGAGTCAGATTAGACATCATAAATAGCATTAAAAGTCAATAGACGCATGAAAATCCGATTAAACTTACACTCAAACAAGTACCAAAAAATGGCAATAATAAGGAAGAAACACAAACATTTGGACAAATTAAGAAAATAATGTAAAGAGGAAGAGCTAAACTCATTCTGTGCATACTTCAGGCAATTACTTATACCCTGCACACCAAGCAATAGCGAATGGTGAGCCTACGTTTAGTTGTAATGGTTTTCCGATTGGCTTAGACCATTCCATTCCTCGAAAGGTGGGTCTACCTAATCGAAACGGGCCTGATTTTTATCCAGCCAAAGGATCGCCAACGCAATCCGCTACCCTCTATCATGTAATACCTCATCACACCCTACTTTATCATGAACTAAACTGAACTTTTGAATTTTTCTTACTTCTTAGAAGCTGGGAGTCTTTTTGTCGAAAACCAGCCATCGTGGTATTACTAAAGAAGGTAAAGCTATATAAATATAGCAAATAAAATAAATATAAATAATATAAGTTTCTGGGCCACTGCAGTATATTTCATGCACCAATGGAGAAGCCGCGGAGCTAGCCATTAATGCATCTGGAGACAACTGCAGAACCACCAAGCAGCAACCAAGGCGATAATCTCGTATCAGAGATACGACCAGAAGTTTCACATGAAGCAGGGCAGAAGTGAAAAGTAGCGTCACGATCAAATTACTTCACTTCTGCTGGGTGCCAAGTCACAAAGTCGTCGATGACAATGAAATAGTGGACGACATTGCCAAGGATGGTGTACAGCTGTCATCGAATAGCGGTATTGGTAAATCAATACATCGTCTTTACGAAGTTCTGAACAAGAGCATGGCAAGGCAGGTTAAAGTTCGATGGAATGATCTATAAGGATGCAAAACTGTAAAGGTCATGTGCAAACGGTAGATCCAAAAAATACAAAGTTTCTGCCAACTGTTGATAGAAGTGAAGGAACATTACTGGATATTTAATTACATTAGTGGTCACATTATGGTGGCGAAATGGGGCTGATAGCTCAAGTTGACCGCAGAAAATGTCATTGGCTTGTGCACTAGTCCTGCAGTAGCCAAACAACGCTTCAAACACTTGGGAGCCACACGGTATGAAACCCTGGTAGCGGTGTCGATAGTAAGACCGCAGAACATATTGAAACTCATATCGAACGTCGGCATCCCTCATGAACTACATACATATGTACTTAACGGCATGGGTATGGATACTGGACTACTTATGCGTGGCACACGAGCCTATCAAACTAACAGTTTTTTAGAATGTGGGACCTTTATGAAATATGTATACAAGTATAAAAATTCCAAGTATAAAAAGTTGTTAAACAATATTTCAGTTCGCTGCCAACACATATCGCCGTATGTCTATTTTAATCATGACTGCACAAGTATATGAGGTGATAGTTGCCAAAACTAATTTAAAATAGAGAAGAGGGTTTCCTCGATTTACTTATATACTCGATTGACAAATTGAAAGTACCGAATTTTTACTAAAAACGAAAAAACGTAACTCAATAATGCATTAGCTCTTGGGAAAACGCTGTAAGCTGATGGAATTTTCCATTGGATAATAGCATAAGGCTTAAACTCAGAGATGAAACTACGGATCAAAATTTAAATCTGGATATCTATATTATTTATACAGCATCTATCGATCTATCTATATCTTCGGGATATGAGATCAGTTAAATTTAAAATTGTGTGTTTGTTTGAACAGATAAAATGTTTCTCAAAAATCCATCGTTTTTCTGTTTTTTTGAATAGAGAATATCAAAGAACAAGCTACGATCAAAAACTGAAGCTAAATACCTATTTGATTTACATATACAGCTGCTATGAAGCTACATATTTATACATATCTTCAAAAGCAGAATTCAAAAAAATAGATGAAAATTGAGGTTAATATCATTAAAAATAATTTCCTTGAATTCACTTATGTGTATTTTTATTGGCTTAATATTTTTAACGTATGTATAAAAGAGAAGGTTGATGAATAAAGCTTTCGTTTTCTTGATTGTTTTTGGTTACTTAAAAAATGTAGAGATTTATTTTAAAAAATTTCAAAAAGAAATTAACATAACATTGTTGTTGTCGTTGATATTTTTGATTTCTTTTTTTTTTTTGTTTTGGTTTTTATTGGAATTTTTCATTCTTCCAATGGTATGCAATAACAACTTCCGATTCAATATTGAGCTCACAAAATATATTTGAAGTCAGGATCATAGACCTCATTAAGTTTAATCGTTTTCGAAATGGACACCCCTAGTTTACTGCCGAATTTTTCATCAAATCGGTTAATTGCGAAGGTAAATAAGAAGGCGGGCTTAATGAGTCGCACAATTGCCAATAAATATTGAAAAAAATATTATTATTTACACATTTCTTCTTTATGCATTTGCGTGTTTGTTTTGCGTGAATTCGGCGCACGATTCCCACAACAAATGCCACATTCTGCAGGTGTCATTCTTTTTAAGCGCTACAAACCGGTTGGTTTTTGTTAATATTGTTATTATTTACATTTTTTTTTTGTTAAAATGCGCAGTCAAACTTTGCATTTGCAAACACAAATAAATGTCACTCACCTCTCCTTCGGCTACCTCCATTGTTTGTGTTTCCACCTAACTAATTAATGAAATTTCGAAAACAATTCGAAAAAAGTATTATTTTTAATTTCGGTGTTTAAGTTCCGTAAACACTTCAGGCGGCTTTGTAAATATTGCGAAATTTTGCAATGTGACAACACTTCCAGGTACCTTCGGCGGCGGCCTGACGTACGCGACTGATTTCACCGGAGGTGCGCCACTTGACAAGAACACTTATTGTGATCGCACTTTCAGTGATTTCGAATTTTCACGGACGAGCCAATTTATTTAAATTATTTGTGCAGAGATTTGTATGAAATGAAATTTGCGTTTCTGCTGAAATGCAAGAGTGGCGACTATGCAGCCACTAAACAAGTTAAGTTAATTCAATAAAATTATAAAAATTATCGAGTGCGGGTTTAAGTTTCGAAGGGGTAATCTATTATTGAAAAAAGTCCGAAAGAAATCAGAAAATATAGTGGTAAGGTACCGTTACATAGCTCCAAATATAAGGAGCTGAATTTAGCGGTAAATACATGGGTATCCGATTACTTGTTGTATAAAGTATTAATAAAAAATAGGTATGTAAAGTAGACCCATAGGGTCAAGTACTCTCTTTTGAAATTCTAAATCGGTAGATTTACCATTTATCATTGAAAGATATACGATACAACAACGAGTTGAAAGTATTAAATTTTACTACCGAAATTTGTCAGTCAATTTCGAGTCAGTGGCCTCAACTTTAGAAAAGCTACGTCCAATTTATGATCGTCATAATCGTCCTGTCAGATCAACAATTGAGCATCTAGTAGAAAAATTTGAATCCACAGGCCCAACACATTATGTTCTCGCGCCATGAGACAAAGAAGTAGTGCCCGTAGTTGCTGCTGACATCAATTGAGAAGACCCAAATCAATCTCACAGGTCGTTCATAAAGCGCTAGGCATATCTGTGACGTCATTGTGGGGAATTTACACAATGAAAAGATCTCGTACACCATGCTTACAAAGTGAATTGACGTCTGAACAACGAAACCTTGAAAATTATGGTCGATTTTAATCGAAAAATCTTCAGCAACAACTGAGGCTCATTTCTGACTGAATGGCTTCGTCAATAAGTAAACTATGCGTTATTGGTCGGTCACCATTGCATCCCGAAAAAATTACGGTCTGGTGCGCTTTATGGGCCGGCGGCGTCATTAGGCCGTACTTCTTTCGTGATGGTCAAGACCGGCACGTTACTGTGAATGGGAATAGCTACAGCTCAATGATAACCGCATATTTTTGGCCCAAGTTGGATGACATGGACTTGGACAATACATTCGTGACGCCGTTAAACTATTTCCTGACAGGCTACGTCAAGTCTATGGTCTATGCCAACAAGCCGGCTACGATTGGTGAACTTTGTACGAATATCGAACGTGAAATTGCAGCAGTATTGGCCGTGGTGCCCATGTAGAAGAAATCGAGTTCCATTCATAATGGCATCGAATGTACTTTCACAGGAATAAAGATATTATTGAAATCCCCAACCGTTTTTATTTTATTAAAATTTTGTAGTGTCTTACTGAGATTGAAAAACCATTGACTTGATGAAACGAATGCCACTTGGACTCTACACAATTGTAAGGTTGTGAATAAAGCTCGCTTACAAGGGGTGGTCTCAATTTAGTGAGTAACGGCGATATTAATTTCACAAGATAGTAGGAACTCACTTAAAATATTGGAATATATTAAAATTTGTATACGCTTGCACTTTTCGTTTTTACTTAGGAATGATCGCATTAAGATTTGCTATGACTCATTAATGCACCTAATACCCAATACAGCGTCTTAATGAAATAGTGCTAAAAAGAGACAAAATCTTCATAACAAACAAATTATTCAAAGTGATCAATATCGAGTAATTATTAAAACATGAGTGTAAAAAACAACAAATTATTATTATTGATCATTAGTGAGTCATAGCGATCAAGACCGTAATCATTTCTCACTACACGAGTTTCTTAGACATGAACAAGTTTTTTAAACTAGTTTCAAGTTATTATTTGTATATATAATATATATATTTATATGCAATTTCATTCCACTAAAGCCAAAACCTCTAAAGCTCCCAATAATGTTATGAAATGTGTAATGGGAAACTTAGAAGAATCATATGAACTTTGCTTTTTGGAAAAACTCCATAAATTGGGATTCGAATTGCTTCCGCATCCACGGTATTCTCTGAATCTGGCCCACAGCGTCTATTTCCTGTAGTCAGAACTCATGAAAATGCTCACTGGGAAGAAATTTACCTCGAATGAAGAGGTGATCGCCCAAACTGAGACCTTTTTTTAAGCAAAGGGCCAATCGTATTACAAAAATGATATCAAAAAGTTGGAGAGTCGCTATCATCCAAATATCCCCCTTGAAGGGAACTATGTTGAATAAGAAAAAATCGAATTTTCTAAAAAAAAAAATATGTTTCGTTATTGTAGGCCGGGGACTTTTCAATTGACTTGTTATTTAAATAGCCAAAGTTCTTAAAAAATTACGCAGTTTTGTGTCCCTCTCCCATCAGCCTAGTCCATCTATTGTTATCTATAAGAGCTGGCTCAAAAACTAATTAATTTCTCCAATTAAGAATTGTCTACAATCAATATCTACAATTGCATCTACTTTGCTTTTGCAGCTCCTTTAGGTTCATAGCACACGCGTATAACCAGTAAAGGCTCTTCTATACTTAATTAGGTGTAGAGTGGCTAATTAGCTTTCCAACGTCTTCACACACGAATGCTCTGTAAGTGAAGTGGTTGAGGGCACACTTTTTAAATAAAAAAATGTAGTTAAATATTTCCGTAGAAAGTTGCAAACTCATGCCAATAATTTTTCACGCAGTTGTTTTCAACGAGCGCGATAGGCAAAGCAAACAAAAGTCCATTCATAAATACGTCATTTATGAATAGCGAACGACAGCGTTTCAACTATTTTTAATACAATATTTTGTACTTTTTCATTATTTGTTCTTGAACAAGAATACTTATTTACAACGTGCTGCTACGTCAATTTACATTTAAATTATCTACAAAATTATTAAATTGTGCGTATTGAATGGGTGATAATATATCCCATCGCTTATAGGCCCTATGCTATATAATTGGACCTGAGTAAAATAATAAATATATATTCTCTACACATATTTAATAAATATTTGATTACTAATTTGTGGCGCCCACTTTCATACTTATGCTTTATACTGTGACAAAAAAGTACCAGGAAATTGTAAATAAAACTCAAAATATATCTTCGATCGACTGAAAACGGGTTACTTGGAGCGGCAATTTCAAGAAAAAATCACACTGAGCCAAATCTGGAGAATACGGTGGTTGATTGATGGTATTTATTGCGTTTTTGGCTTTAAATTCGATCACAATCGTGGCTTGATGCGATGGTGCATTAACGTCATGTAAAATCAATGAATTCTCTACGATGAGCTGTAAACAAACTGATTGACAGATCACGCTCATATTTGCCATAGTAAACAAGCCCACCGTCAAGAACTGAAAGTCAACAACTGACTAGATATTCATCATGCGCTAAATCTTGGAAAAGACCCGGGAAGCTGCTTTTGACAGCATGAAAAAAGCAGCTGTCTTTATGCCGCGAAGAATTTGGTATTCCCGCAAGACTAATACGGCTGTGTAAATTGACGTTGAGCAATACCAAAAGCTCCGTCAGGATCGGAAAGGACCTCTCCAAAACGTTTGATACCAAACGAGATTTCAGACAAAGCGACTCTCTTTCGTGTGACTTCTTCAATACACTCTTGGAGAAAATAATTCGAGCTGCAGAACTAAATAGAGAAGGTATCAGGTATCGTCTTCTATAAGAGTGTGTAGCTGTAGCCGATAATTTTGATATAATTGGCTTCAACAACCGCGTCGTTAATGCTGCTTTCTCCAGAAAGGATAAAGAAGCAAAGCAAAGGTCTGTTGGTGAACGAGGGCAAGACGAAATATCTCCTGTCATCAAACAAACAGTCATCGCACTCGCGACTAGGCTCCCGTCATTGTTGGCAGTCAGTCATAACTTCGAAGTAGTAGATAATTTCGTCTATCTTGGATCCAGCATTAGAACCAATAAATAACAATGTTAGCCTCGAAATCAATGCAGAATAATTTTTGGCAATAGGTGCTGCTTCGGACTGAGTAGGCAATTGAGAAGTAAAGTCCTCTCTCGACGAACAAAAACCAGACTCTGTAAGTCACTCATTATTCCCATCCTGCTATATATGTAGTGCAGAGACATGGACGTTGATAACAGCTGATGAGTCGACGTTACGAGTTTTTGAGATAAAGTTTCCGCGAAAGATTTATGATCCTTTGCTCGTTGGTCAAGGCGAATACCGCATTCGATGGAACGATGAGCTGTATGAGATATACGACATACCATGGTTGGCCCGGAAAGTAATAGGACTGCTTTTCTTTCACCGCGACTGTACTTCGGAGCGTGCGCGCACCGACCGATTCGGCAAAGGGCCTTCCTAGCTAACGTCAGTTGTCTCCGAGCACCTGGAGAGTCTGTAAGTGGTGCAAGCCGAAAGTGGCAGCGTTCGTTAGAGCAGAAACTCTGTAAACCGGCGACAGAGACTTTTTATATGATCAAGCAAGCTTACCCAGCCGTTTCTTTAGCAAGAAGTGGTGTGTTTCGGTGGTACCAGGCCTTTTTAGAGGGCCGGCATCTCCTCGCACAAAAAAGGGAAGAATGAGCCATCGGGTCCGACAAGACATCGCAGCCGATTGGAAGTTGCAACACGACAAAGCCCCGGCTGACACCGTCTTTCTTGTGAACAGCTACCTAACCAATGCCGGCATCTTAACGCTTCCGCAGCCGCCCTACAGCCCAGAAAAAGACGTGTTCAAAACTTCAGATTAATATCTCAAACACTGACTAGTTCGGGACTAGTTCGCGTATATACAGATGGACAGAGAAACGAACATGGCTAAATGGACTCAGCATACAATTCTTTGAAATTCTCACGTGACTTATCAGTTGCATTTTAGAGCCAATAAAATATAAGCTTCATTCAAGCAATTCCGATCAAAAAGATTTATTACCGACAAATATTTGAAAGCTCGCCGCGTGCTTGCGCGTAATTTGCCAGCACGGAATATCCACAATCAGAAAAACAAATTTCAACTTTATTGATTGTGTTTATTGAACTAATCATTGCCGATACGAACTAAAACAAAGTCATTTATGATTTTTTTGTTTGCTCACAAGCCTAAATGAGAAGTTTACGCCAAACGCTTATGGGCTGCTAGGCATAAACGCACGGAAATAGTTACATATATTTGGTGTTGTTGTTTTATTTTGTACGTCAAGGTAAAGTTTTAAGCAAATACTCAAAATCTGATATGTGCCTGTTTTCATGTATGTTTGTGCTAATTGTAGTTTAGGTCTCCATGTTTGATAATCAGCTGTCGATAGAAAATGAAATTAAATTATACACTAATTGACGCTTAACTATACACAAATGTATTACATATTTCTTATATGTGCTTTACGTTTGTTAACGCTTGATTGCTGTGATTAGGTAAAAGTGCCGCTTGGAAGACGCTTGAGTCAAAGGCATTAACTTTAGCAGAAAATAACATCCCTTGCAATTGTTGAGATTACAGTTATTTTTGACATGATGTTCTCTAACAAATATCGGCATAGATATTGTAATACCAGATTTTGTTCTTTATAGATATTAGCTTATTTTGTTTTGGTTTCTCAATATTCAATATCAAGGTTATAGTTCATATACATTCACTTTGTGGAATAAACACAAGTTTAAGATATACGAGGTGTGTTCAAAAAGTATCGCGAATTTTGAATTTTTTGTGGCGTTATGTTGGTACTCATGTCTCTCACTTGTGCCGACAAACGGCCATCGGAATTCATTTAATTGTTGACAGCTGCTTTGCTTGCACGTGTTTTGGATCGTCTTTGATTTTTACCTATTCAAAAAAAATGAATCTAAGAATTACTGTATCAAAGTTTGTGTGAAAAACGAAATTAAGTGCGCGGATGCATTCCGAATGTTGACTGTGGCATACGGAGAAGCTACCTTGGACCGAAGCAACGTTTATCGGTGGTACAAAATGTTCTCAGAAAGCCGAGAAGATGTGAACAACGAAGAGCATGCCGGACGCCCGAGCACTTCAACAACAGACGAAAAAATTAATTAAATGGAGTAAATGGTATTGGCCAATCGTCGAATCACCTCTAGAGAAGTTGCTGAGGACCTAAACATATCGATTGGCAAGTTATGCGCAATTTACGCGAAGCAATCCGCCAGAAACGCCCGGATTTGTGGAAGAACATAAATTGGCTTTTGCACCACGATAACGCCCCTGCTCCTACATCGTTGCTTGTGGCCGACTTTTTGGCCAAAAACAACACACTAATGATGCCGCAGCCACCGTATTCCCCAGGACTAGCTCCCTGTGACTTTTTCTTGTTCCCTAAACTGAAGAGGCCCATGAAGGGACGACGTTACGCTTCTCTTGACGAGATAAAGACGGCATCGAAAGAGGAGCTGA